>NC_056729.1:463739089-463954089 GCF_019279795.1 Protopterus annectens
GACCATAGTAACTATAGCATACTACCTGCCAGCTTTCTTTATGGTTATTATTTTAGATGAAAATGAAAAGGTTGATATACTCATAACAATCTTATTGTGCTAGCCACATGTGGGAAAATAGGACCGAACTATGCCATTAGGTTCTCGTAGCATTTGTTGGCAGCATATGTGTGTTGTCAGTGAACTGGGATAAGATTGCTGCATAAGTTCACTGATTTAACCCATATATATTCACTCTCCCACTCTGTCAAATATAAAGCAACACATCATGGCCAGCTAAACTAGTTCAGAGTGTACTAGCCTTTGAAATATCACATGCACACATGACCTTAAGTGACATGCATAATATAAAGCCCTTTTATATCGACCCTTTGAAGTGTTTCTATGAAATGAAATTTGAAAGCATAAAGTTGGGAGTCCTTGCAAAAACACAGTGCCATATTGGCCCTCATTGAAATTCATAGGGTGGGTGGTGGTAAATTTAGTAAGAAGAGCAGAGTCATTATATGTGTATCTTTTTACTTAGGGGTCCATATGAGAGTTCTGGAGGTATGTGTAATTTCTAAATGTAATGAAAGTGACAAATAGACCACCACATTTCACTTTTATTTATGTACATGGGAGATTGGCATGGATCTGAAAAGGCAACTGCATTAGCATGGCTTCTTGTTTGCTTTCTGAAAGTTTCAGGAAGTTAGCATGAAGTAGGAATGCTGAAGAACAACACGTTTGTCTTTGAGATTTGAGGGTAATATGGAAATCAGGGAGTGGGGAATCAACCACACCTCATGTTGTTATGGTTGTTGAATGTTGATGGTGTCATTTTAAATAGTGTCACACATTGACTTGGTGTGAGTGTGATATACAAAGCAATCATCCATGTTAGCATTTGCATTTCATATCAGGGAATCACTAGGGCAATCCTGTGTGGTCCATAGAGAGTGAAGGGTTAATATTCTGTAATGTAGGTTGGTGTATAAAATGGGAACAACCATGGCATACAATTTGTCTGTCCTATCAAATACCCAAGTAACAAGCACAAAACTCTTGTATTAAAGTGCCACTAATTTGTAGGGCACATATCTCATCTTTGGGGATATATTCCTATCCAGGGTGTTATTTATTTATTTATTTTATTTTACATTTGTTAACCGGGCTAGTCTAGCTGGATACATATCCGTTTTCAGTAGAGGCCCGAGGAGAAAAGCTCCAAACAAACAAAATATTAATACGTGTTAAAATAGGTACAAAATAGTGTTACAATAAGAGAGTACAAATAACATTTACAAGATGAAAAAATGACTTAGTAGTTATATAGGATACAGAACAAGCTGTTGGTTAAGCATGGTATTAATTTCACATGGGATGTAAAATAGACATGATCAGGTAAAAACCTCATTGAGATTAGGAATGAGTGATTTTAAAGGTCTGAATAAGAGAATGTGCTAGGAGGAAGTGGGACTAGTAGGGTATGTGATATGTAGTTAGTCAGGTGCACGACAAGGGCATATCCATTGGGTTGTGAGATATTCTTTAAGGTTGTTTTTGAATTGAGTGCTTTTTTCATTCCCTGATATGAAAGGTGTTGTTTCATTATCACCTGGTATTAGTACTCCAGGAACATCTGCACATGACGTTGTCCAGGTTACAGGTGCATTTCTGCTCTTTTTCTCAACCATTTACTCTGTATAGCAACAAGCATTTTGTTTTTTAATTCAGTCACTAATTCAGTACTGTTATATTTTCAAAATATTGTCAACGAAACCAGTGTGCTAATCCAGGAACAATCCTTGCTGGCTTTGATATGAATTCCTTTACCCTGCTGTTACAGTAATCCCAAACCTTTGAGGTAATTATAATGCTCTGTTTAAACAAAAAAACAACAAAACAGTGGTCATCTTACGTCAATAGGAAAACGAGCTGGAATTAACATCAAAGTGGCCAAAATGATTCTTATAAATACCTTGGAGTGTCTATTTTCAACATTCTAACTTCAAGGGTGCAGGATCTTAGAGTCTGATAAAATAATTAATCCAATATATGCTTACATGCAAGTAGCTGTGACAGAGATTAATACTACTACCTCACAATAATTGATTTTCCAGTTTGGTTCTAAGATGGAGTTCCTTCTATGAGTGAGAGTACATGCCATCTTTGTAGCTGCATGGATTTTTTGGGTGCTTGGGTTACCTCCCATATTTAAAAATGTACCATAGGTTAACTGGCTGTCCTTCAAACTATCATTAAGTATGCATGCCAAGAATCTGTACATTCTGCATTGGGTGGGTACCCTTCGAGTACCAGAAAGGCTCCAGCACCAATGTGATCCCAGACTGGATTAAGTAAATGATCAGTGAATGAATGTGTAAATGTGATACTATTACCCATTTGTTTTTTTTGTGTCGGGGGTCCCACTGCAGTTGCAGCTCTCTGCCAACAGTCATGTGCTGGCTGGTGTACCTCTTCAAAAGTTGACTCCACCATCCCTGACACATCTCCAATTTTCCCTTTTGACTGGGCCCTAGCAAGCAGGGAAAACTTTAATTTAAGCAGTCAGTAAAGTGTATGGAAAGGATATGATAGTATCCTTGTATAATGCCATCCTGACAGCTAAGGAAGGCTTTTTTGAACGCCCTACCCACCCTCATTCATTTCCCATTATAAATTAAAATGCATATTCCTATAGATTAGCACCATCGGTCTTCACTAATGACTGCTATTTCTTGGCTGTGAATCTTGACAGTCCCTCTCTCTCCTGAGATAGGTAATTTGGCAAAACTGCCACTCCACCCTGCCAGCTGACTTCCCAGTTTCAGAAGCTTGTTTGTACATTGTCTGAGTATGATTACTCCTGTAGTGGATAATGTTTTTGTAACATGCCAGTAAAATTCAACACTGAGGACAAAGCCCAGTGTTTAATCTTAGCAAAGTAATTAAATAGAACATTACCGAATCCCCATCATTATATTTAAATAGTTTGTTACTTTAACTGAACCTTTTTTTTTTCTCATGGTGTTCTTGTGATTTATTGTAGTTTGCAAAGTTTTGGTTTCAGTGGTATTAATTTAGACTTTGATTGTCTGGTTTAGGGAACATAACACCTGTCAGGGATGGAGGTCATGCTGGGATCAGAAGGATTGTAATGGTCTATCCAGGAACAGGGTAAACCCTGTATTATTCCCACCTCTGGCAGGTAGTATAGCAATTGTACCATGCAGGAATATTGAAACATTATGTTTTATTGTATCATGCCAGTACTCAGAATGAATAACAGTGTGTGGTGTGGTATTTGCACATTATGCAATAGAGGATATCAATTCAAAGGGTGAATAAAGATTACATTTCTAATATTGAAACTGTGATGTTTTGAAAAAAGAAGAAAACACTTTTACTTGTTGAACTAGTTATCAAATTTCTGTACTTTCTCTGGGCAGTTGGCTAAGAGTAATGCTGCTTCTGCATGTGACTGAGAAGGGAGTTATGCAGGATTACCTTCCTGTCTGAGTTTGCCTCACATAGCTGTCCCTATGTTTTGGAAAGCTACTTAATTTTGTCTCAAAATAGTGCTCAGTCCAGACCCAAACTCTTGCACTGAGAGATAAAACCCTGACTGCACCCCCAGATGACCCATGTTCATGAAGAAGCAATTGGCATTGCAAAGACTTCAGGGAGCAGATGTGAGTGATTGGATGATGTTGTCTCACCCATCCTGTAGGGTGGGGGAGGAGGCAGCTTGGCTTGCTGCACTAGCAATTTCTGCAGTAGGACAAATCTAGTGAACCCTGAGTTGAAAAGTGGTGTGCCACTTAGTCAGGAGGGTGCTCATGCAATTAAGCATGCATACACCTCCCCACTTGGTCAGGACATTGCTGACCTGGAATCTGATATTTGGCACAAAGAAAGGAATCTGGTATTTGGTGAGACAGTTAAGGTTGCAAGCTTTAGGGCCTATGGTACAAGGTTTGATTCCAACATCTTCATTTGCTTGCTGTGTGATCTTGAACAAGTCACCCATACGCAAATGAGGTCCAACCACTGATCCGGGTAACTACAGGCCTATAAGTCTGACCAGCCTCACACACACACACACACACACACACACACACACACACACACACACACACACACACACATATATATATATATATATGAAAATAATCATCATGCATATGATAAGTGAGGACATAAGTAACCTGCAAAAGCAGGGCCTATCACAGTTTGGCTTTGTTAAGAGAAGGTCACACCTATTAAATGTGATGGACTTCTTTTAGAGGGTCAACAAAGCAATCGGTGAGGGCAAGACTGTGCACCTAGTTTACCTCAACCTGGCCAAGGCTTTTAATACAATACTCCAGTCAGGCATTATAGTCAAGCTAAATTAGGTATAAACCCTTTCATCACCCACTGGATAGCCAACTGGCTCACTGATAGGGCCCAGGAGGTCAAAATAGGTGAGGACACCTCCACCAAGAGGCCAGTCACTAGCGGAGTTCTCCAGGGCTCGGTACTGGGCCCGCTCCTTTTTGGCATCTATTTTTCTGAAGTGGAAGTAAACACTGCAGGTTTATGGCTGACTAAGTTTGCAAGATGATTGCAAGCTGGGGGTTATAATCAACTCCCCTGCAGACACAAGTGTTCTTCAAGAATCCTATCTCCAACTAACAAATGGTGCCAATACTAAGAAATGCATAATTGTACCCTTTGAGACGTCAACCATCCCAGCTAATTTTCATGTTGACAAAACACCCCTAAGAGTAGACCCAGTGGTCTGGGATCTGGGTAAGTACACAGACAATAGCCCTACCTTCCCTTACCAAGTGGCCACAATGATGAGGGGAATCCTTTTATGTTGTAGAACTTATAAGCAAGGGCATGGCATCTAGATCCTCATTATCCCACTGGACACTGCCCTCTTATCAGACCAATCACAGAGTACAATGCTCCCTTTGGTATGTACATGACCAGGCATATGCAGCAACTAGAGCAACCTCAGGGGTTCCTTACAAAAATAATACAAGGCGTAACAAACCTGGCTTACACAGAGCCCCTTAAAGCCCTTTCCATCTACTCAGTCTGCTATAAATTGCTGAGGGGTGATCTATGCCTGGCTTACAAGGCATCCTCAAACCCCTCATTTATGAATCTCCTGCATATTTGTAAGTCAAAAAGTACCAGAAATACAAGATCTAAGAACCTGAATTTTGCCTGTGACTTAAACAGAACATGCTGGAGAGACAGAAGTGTGTTGCAGAGACTGCCCCTCCTATGCAACAGGCTTCCCATCCATGTGAAGCTGAGCTCATCTATTACCCAATTTAAGCACGACCTAGACCAGTGGATAGAGAATAGGAAAATTATACCATGCCTTTAATCTTTCAGCTTTATGGATAGAGGTAGTTTATAAATGCCTGACCCTTAATGTCCTATTGGAATACAAAATGTCATTATTCTTTCAGGAAAACTTGGCTAGGCTTAGAAAGGCTCCTTGGGTCATTAGCCTGGTAGCATTCTACACACTGAGGTGTGCATACACCTCCCAAGGCAGCTATACTGGAGCTTGCATGCTACGAAGAGGCTAGGGATATGACAGTCCACAGGATCTGCAGATAGGCCCACTTCCTAACATCTGACTGTTACCTCCATCAGGTAATGAATGGGCCAGAAGAAGGTTCCCCTAGCAGAAGGATAAATGGTTCAGCTGCATGCAAGAAGGGAAGCCATTCGGTCAGTCCTGCAAACATAGTAAAAAATTTGCTCAGTTGTTTCAAAAACTGGACATTTTTTGAGGACTTCTAAGTTAGTAGTGGCAGTATTTAAAAACTGTCGCTAATTTGGGGATTTTTTCAATAGTTATTTTTTTGCCTTGTTTCTAATTCTAGAGATAAAGGTGGAGAGCTATGGCTGAGTTGTATAATCAGGAAAGGTGATAAGTTAAAAAAGGAATGAATAACTCCAAGCATAATACAATACGCAAAATGCAATCATGAGGTCACTCAAAAAAAGAAATATAGTTACTGCGAATTTATATTATTTTTGCAGACTATCACATAGTGTTGGTACTATAAATAACTGTATTCAGTACCGTGACATTAATACTCTGATTATGTAAATTATGCTTCATTATGTATATTTGCCTACTGGCAGAACAAGGCATGTCTGAAAATGGTTCTTTTAATTAGCCCACACACTGAGTTAACAAATATGCATCTAAATATAAGTAGTAAGTCTAGCATTCTTGAGGTATCTCTAAATCGAACATACACACAAATATACAAGCCAGCAAATGTTTTGTCCAACCTAACTGCCATATTTGCTGCAGAGTTTCATCACTTATTTTTACACACTGTAGTAACCACATGGTATTTCTCATCTACAAACTTTAGTATGTTAGATATCAGTAATTCAATATTGTTAAAATTTGTCTTAACATCAGTTACGTAATAGCAGATATGATACTCTTTGAACTTATGATGTTTCACTGAAAAGTTAAAGAAACACAAAACATAGTCATAAGCCCCACTGTTAACCATCACAAAAACTGATATGCCAGGCTAAGACGTCTATAAAAGTAAATAATAATTAAACAAGCTAAAGTGCAGATGCATGCATGAGGTTTAAAGTGTGTTTGGCACTCCCAGTCTAAACTAATTTTTCTGTATTTGGAAATCTCATAATATATCTTGGGAGTTTATATTGTAATTAGTACTGCCTTTGCAGCTACTCCAGTATTTGAAAATACCAGTGATTTTTTTGTAAAGACCACAATGGGAAAATAAGAAAAGAAAATATGAGAAAGAAAATAAATAAAATAAACAATGATCCTTGAACTTTGCAATTGATCATAAACACAAAAATAATCAAATATGTCTTCAAATGAATGCAAATCTAACGTGAATAAATATTATGACTGCAACAAACTAAATAGTCTAGGATTAAGCACATATAATGAAAATAATGTGTAGATGTGCTTGGTCTTATTAGACATTGGGCAGGATTCACGAAGGCTTGCACGGAGTCTAAGAGTAGTGTAAGACTCCATGCAGCCTTCGCGATCCAGGAACAGCCCCAAAGTCCGTGTAAGAGACCAGCTAAAACGTCTCTTACATGGAGTGGGCGTGGATATGCTAATCACCTCACTTGCAGCCGAAAGGCATGCAAATGAGGTAGATTAGCGATCCACGAAGCCCAAAGCAGCCCGTGTAAGAGCCGTTTTAGCTGCAGAAATGTACTCAGTTGACAACTGAGTACGTTTCTGCAAAAATCACAATGGAGCCATGTCAGCTCCAAATAAAGGGTGCATATGTGTCAGGCAGCATGCCAATGGCCAAATATGTGGCCACTGGCAAGGTACCCCGATGCAAATATGAAAAATATTTTTTTTTTTCGGCGATCGCCGATGTTTAAACGCAGTGCAGCCCCGCGCAAACGGGTTGCGCTGTATAAAACATAAAAATGAAGGTTATAAACCCACAAATGTGGGTTTTATGCAATACATGGATTTACAATACAGGGACCAGCAGACCAAAAACAACATGGCCACCGTTTAGTGGTTGCTAAGGGGGGAAGCTGAGTCTAAGAGATGTAACTAAGCATTAGTAGGCAATCTGATGTAAATGAGTGTTAGGATACTGAATTCCACTGTCACATAACAAATGATCACATTCTGAGTAGTGTAAGAGATACATAAGGGGGAGGAATAGAGTAGGAGATAGGTGACATCACAGGGGGGAATGGTAGAAAGAAATGCAGTTCATTGGAGGTCAGTATTACATGACAGATGTCAGACACATATCATGGAAAGAGGAGTGCCACAAGATAAGCATGGGAAAGTCAAGAAATGGAAGGTGTACACTGTTGTTTACACCAAAGTTTCTTGCTGGGTGTGCATGCGCATGTGTGCGCGCCATGAGGCGCGGGTAGGGCAGTGTGCGCGCGTGTAAGGCAGACTGAGCATGTGGGAGCGTGTTGGCAGACTTCTAAGACTGTTTGCGCTGCTGTGTGCATGTTTTAACCCGAATAAGCAGATTCTGAACCGTGTAAGCATGTGTGTGCACATGTAAGCCACTGTGAGCGTGTTTCTGCTGGTATGCGCGTTGCTCCCCCCTGAGGAAACAGAAAGGAAAAAGGAAGCAACAGAATTAGTAGGAAGCTAGTAGGGAATACTGCTGGAGCTAGCAGGTGAAAACAATTAGAAGCAGGCAATTACACAGGCAGAATAGTAGCTCAGCCAAGCACTTAAAACTCTTCAAACAGCAGTGCAAGATGTTTCTCTCAAGAGAAACTGCAAGACAGGAGTAAGCTATTAGAAGTGAAAACTGAAAAAGCTGTACTCAGAGCAGAAATGCTAGGGGCTGCCATAGCTGTCATAAGGAGACATAGGCGACTTGCTGAGGGTGGTGACAATGCAGATGGTGCCAGACTACCCACAGTGAGGAGACGGAGAAGAGTGTACAGGCCCAGGGTCATCTACCACGGGTTACATGAGCTGGAGATAGTAGAGCGCTATAGAGTGGACAGAGACCTCCTGCAGCAAATTGTCGAGCTGTGCAGGCCATGCCTCACACACAGAACCAACAGAGGGGAACCCATCCCAGTGGAAACCAAGGTATGTGTTGGCCTAAGAATACTAGCAACAGGTACCTTCCAGAGACCAGCTGGTGATATGATGGGGATATCACAGGCATCAGCCTCCAGGGTACTGCACCAGTTCCTGGATGCCATGTCAGCACATGTCGGTGATCATGTATATTTCCCCAATGCCCGTGAGGTATTAGCCAGCAATATGCGTCTCTTCCAGCAAATAGCGGAATACCCTGAGGTAGTGGGTGCAATTGACTGCACGCACATACGCATCAAAGCACCAGCCGGTGAGCCGGGTAGGGCCTACATTAACCGCAAGGGCTTCCCCTCCATCAACTGCCAGGTCGTGTGTGATGCCCAGGGCATAATAATGAATGTGTGAGCTGGCTTCCCTGGGAGCTACCATGATTCCCATATCTGGCATTTGATGCAGCTGTACCAGACATTTGCCAATGGGGACATCCCACATGGACACCTAGTGGGGGATGCAGGTTATGCACTGGAGCCGTGGCTGATGACACCCATCAGAAACACACGCACACCTGAACAGGAACACCATAATGAGGCACACGCACAAACACGTAATGTAATAGAGCGTGTGTTTGGTCTGCTCAAGTCACGGTTCCGGTGTCTGGACACATCTGGTGGAGCCTTGCAGTACTCACCAACTACATGTACCCAAATTGTCATGGTATGTGCTATGCTACATAACATGATCTTGCGAAAACAGCTGCAGCAGGACCAGCATAGGGCCGGGCCAAACAGCCCCCCACCATTGCCAAGGCCATCACAGGCAGAGCGTGACTCAGAGGAGGAACAACCTGAGCCTGCCCCAGTAGGCAGAAGGAGGCATGCCCAGTATGCCCTGGCCTTGGCAAAGAGGCAACGCATAGCGCATACACTGGCTCAGTAGGAACCCTGGGAATGATACCCCTCTCTGACTCACTCATATAATAACAGGGATGCCTAAAATGACATAACCTGCTCTCAAACATGTACAGGGAGTGTAGTATGTGCATCCGACAGAGGCAGCCCTGCAGCACCACCTGAGGCATGAATGCCATGTGTTAAGCAGTGTAACACCATGTAGTATATGCACACTTGAGGACCCTGACTAACATCCTACCCTCACCAAGCATGATGCCACAATATGACAATGAGATGATCAATTGCAATAATTGGCTGAAGTATTGCAGTTAGTCAAAGGGGATCCAATGTGTGCCAGCCTGGGATGACATGCTGAGCATGACATGATGCTCCACTTGCTAGGACTGGCGTGCACCTATTAGTGCAGGCCATATGGATACTGGCAAAGGCTGCTGTTACCCACAGCATGCCCTGAATAGGTAAGGCTCAAAACACAAACCCACCTCCATAGGTATCACAAGGGATAAGAACCCAGATGTAATGCTACCCAATGCCAGAAGTCTAAACAGCAAGATGCATGCAGTCTAAACTCACCCAGTATGGAGAATGTTGATATCTGTGCTGTAACAGAAAACTTGGTCAAAGCTCACAACAGCACCCTAACACTACCAGGTTACACCTCATACTGTGCTGTACAGCCTCAAAACATGGAGCAAGCTACAAAAGGAGGGTGACTAGCAATAATTGTCAAGGATAACCACACCCCCATGTTGGTCCCACAACAAGAAGCAGCATGGACTAGCCATGGTCAAATAACAGTGGCTAAAACTGCCTCCCAGTTTATAGCCTGCTACAGACTACCATCCTAACACCAGGAACTGCACTTGGCCTATGTTGGAATACATGAATATATCAAGCCCTCCAAACCACATTATATTGGGTGACTGAAAATACCCAAACATAGACTGGGAGCATTATTCTAGCTCCAACACTGTAGGACAAAAGTTCATAGAATCCATAAACCAAAATGCCCAGGAACAATGTACCACTCCCACAAGAGGGGTAAGTATACTGGATGTGATAATCAGCAACATGGGTACTGGATGGCAAGATGAGAAGTGTACCCCTCACTGGTAAAACCAGACCATAGAGTAATCACACTGGATATACACATCCTGACCACAGTCCCTGGCCAGAAAACCACAGTGAAAAGCATGTGTAAAGCAAAAGTTGCACTCCTCCAAACTGATGTGGAATCCATTAAAGGCCCTGTGCAGGTGCAAAATATGGGCCACACCTCAGAACCTATTATACAGGCATTCCATGAACACTGCCAGGAATGCTTGGATTATGCAATCCTAAATTAAAACAAGACACAATGCCATACACGCAGGCATCTGGCATGGTGGACTCCAGCCATAATCAAACCATGCAAGAGAATGAGGAAGCTACTACATGATAGAGCAAACATGAAAAGGGAAGTAATCACTGATCAGTAGTATGGCAATAAAATATGTCCACACATACAATCCACTAAGGCCAGCTACAACAAGTTGAATCTGTGAATCTTGAGGCAATGTTACACCTGCCCCAAGTACACAGACAACCCTCAACACCCCCCAAGAAATACAAATATATGTGAGAGATGCAACCATTTATCCAAACTGGAGGCTGAGCTCCATCAACTCAGTACTTCCAAAACTTGTCAGGAGGAGAAGGTAACCACACACACCACAAACCCAGTCCCACAGAGACCTATCACAACTGCAAACCAAAGACATAAACACAGAAAAACATTCCCAGAGGCCCTAATTACAAACACACCACACCAACAGAGGCCTCAAAAGCAGACACCCAATCAAACAACCTCCAAACATGGCACATGCAACACATAGTACACAAAGCTGGTGTGCCAAACAGTCACAGGCCAGAAGGAGAAACAACATGCCTGATACAGTTGTAATAGGTGACTCCAAAGTGAGACACGCTACTGTCCCACTCACCAGACTGAACAAGGGAAAGGGTACAGTAAGCTGCCTGTAGGCTGCTACAATATGCCACATAACACAAGTATGCAGGTCACCCCAAAGCAAGTAGAAATATGATGCAGTCATAGTCCATGCAGGTGTGAATGACCTGAGATGTACCTCCCTGGACTACATGAAAAGAGACATAGATGAGCTCTCTGATTATGTAGTCCAGGCCGGTATGACACTGACCATTTGCAGCATCCTACCCTCACCAAGAACGATGCCACAGTACAAACACAGAATGATCAGCTTTAACAAGTGGCACAATTACTGGTGTCATTCCAAGGGGATCCAATGTCTGTCTGCTTGGGATGTCATGCTTGACAAGCCACGCTGCTGTTCCAGGGATGGCTTGCACCTGTTACCCCTGGACATCTGGATATTGGATAAGGCGTTTGCCACCTCCATAGAGCCCTTCATAGGCAAGGCTGAAAAGACTAACCCACCACCCTAGAAAACAAGTGGAAAGAAACATAAGGGTAATGCTGACCAATGCCAGACTTGTAAACCTCAATATGCATGCTCCCGAGGCCCTCCCCAGTATGGAGAACATCGATGTCTGTGCAGTGACAGAAACCTGCTGCAAGCCTCCTGACAGCACACCAGCACTACCAGGTTATACCACATATCATGCGTTATGGCCCCAAAACCTGGACTAAAACATAAAAGGAGGGTGAGTATCCATAATTCAGCACAGACACCCATACGTCCAGGTAATTGACAATGCACAAAGCATTGGAGTCCACCCATGTGCAACTAACCGTAGGCAAGACTGCTGTACAGTCTGTAGCATGCTACAGACCACACTCTCACACACAGGAACCCCACCCAGCCATCCTGAAGACACTGGACAGTATGAATGTCCCACCAAATACCAAACAAGGTACTTACAAATTACCACATAGGTGGTAAACCATTATGTATGGAAGGAGTAATCAGGGACCTAGGGACACAAGTGGACAGTAACCTGTTATGTGACACTCACATTGCCAATGTGGCTAGGAAGACTGTCTATATTGGACACCGTATCATGAAAGAATTCACATCCACGTCAACAGAGGTCATTGTGCCCCTATACTGTTCTCTTATCAGACCCATAATCTAGTACAATGCCTCATTTGGGATGTACCTTACATGACACCTGCAGCAGTTAGAAAGACCTCAAAGGTACCTCACCAAGAGGATAAAGGGTCTCAAATATATGTCATATGCTGCCTGGCTGCAGACACCCCAGCTGAATGCAGTCACATACTGCCTACACAGAGGCATTGCATGTCTGTTGTACAAGGTCATGTCCAACACAAGAGTAATGGACATGCTCCACCCCAGAAAACTCAAAGCCATCGGAGCTGTGAGAGTGAGAGATGTCAACCTCAACACATAATGAAATAGGATGTGCTGGAGGGACAGATACATAACCCAGAGGCTCCCCACACCATGGAACAGAATCCCACTCCATGTTAGGCAGAACCCCTCACTGACACTCTTCAACAGAAATCTTGCCAAGTGGATGGATGATCGTAGATGTACACTGGGGGTCTTCACTGTGTCACGTCCAGACAGAGGCACAGTAAAGTAAATCAGAAATGGCCATAATATTCACATAGCAAGGGGTGGAGAAAGCCACACACACTCTGGCTAGGCTTACAAATGCCCTAGGGTGGATAGCCTAGTATGAACCTATGAAGATAAATTGTACAGGACACTAAGGATAATCCCAAGGCTTCCTCAACTGATGGTAGGAACCGTGTTGGGAATTCACAGATATGCTCTGAATCACACAAATATTACAAACAACATACCAAACACACACACACATATTGCCAACATACAACCTGACAGGTGCAGTGCAACCCCCCCCCCCCCAGAATGCAAAATATCTATCCCAGCAGACTGCTGGCCCCCTGACATTGCAGATGCTGAGGTAACAGCCAGCATCTACAAAGCAAAACACACAGCAGCAATGGTATGAGATGGTGTCCTGGGCTGAGTCCAACATGGACTCCAAGAAGAATGGAATGCCAAATCACACTACTGCTCAATGTCAGCCATACCACAGGATATGTACCCAAAGAGCAGTGTACAACAACTGTGGTCCTTCTCAACAAAGGTGTTGCCTGAATGGATACTGCAAACTACCACCCCAGAATCCTGAGAAGCTTGGTCTGCACAGCTATGGAAAGGATCAGCATGTACCGCAGACATAAAGATATTGGGGACCTACTGACACCGGGCCCTACCCAGTGTGGCTTTCTTAAGTGCAAATCCTGCCCCTAAACATGTTTGACTCATTTGAAACAGTCATTAAGATCATTGATGAGGGCAATGTGGTCCACACAGCGTAGCTGGACCTTGCAAAGGCTTCCATACAATACCCTACGTGTTCATTATAGATATGCTCACCAGCTTAAATATAAACCCCTATGTCAGTAGAGGGGTTGCAAACCAGACCAAGGACAGAACTTGACATGGTCAGACATGCTGCAGCCATGTCAGACTACAAACCAGATATAACTGGCATCCCACAAGGCTTGGTCCTGGGACCTCCCTCGTTTGGTATATATGTCCCATAGGTACAGGCCAACATGGAAGGACTGTGTCTGAACATGTTTGCAGAGGACTACAAACTGCCCACCATATCTGACCCTCCAGCTGACACAAGCATCCTACAAAAGGGCCACATAGAAACAGACAACTGGTGCCATAGCCATGTCAGCAAGCTAATTGCAGAAAAGTGTATAGTCAACCCCCATGGATATACAGTAAGTGCCCACCAATTACCACATAGGTGTTAACCCATTACGTACTTAACATGTAATGAGAGACCTGGGGACACAAGGTGATAGATATCCTGCATTGGACAAACATGTGGCTGTAGTGCTTACAGAAACATACCATATACCCACCTAATCATGAAGGTTGTCAGATCTAGATAAGGGGAGGTCATTGTGGCTCTGCAGTCATCCTTCATCAGCTTTACAATTGACTACAATAGCCCCTGTGGAATGTACCTCAGCAGACACCTCCATCAACTGTAAAGTCCCCAACAGTACCTCACCAGGAGTATCAAAGAGCTTGAACAAATGCCATGTGTTGCCTGATTAAACAAACTGCAGCTCCACACACTGCCATACTGCCCACCCAGAGGCAAGCTGTGCCTGATGTATAAAGCCATGTTCAAGCTGGAATCAATGAACATGCTGCACCTTGTACAATCTGAATGGCAGTGAGCTATGCACATGAGAGACCTGAACCCCAGCACTGACATACATAGGACAAGCTGTACTGCATGATCCATAACACAGAAGCCACCGCCACTCATTAGTAAACTCCCAGTACAGGTTATCCATAGAGTCACTCATCGATTCTCCTCAAGAGGAATCCTGATGAGTGGATGGGAGATGGTAGGTTTACCCTGGGTATCACTGTTATGTCACAGGTAGACGGAGGCACAGTATACTAACCATGACATATGTCATGGCAAACTCCACTTACAATGTGTGTCGAAGGACAAACACACTCTCTGACTAGCATTAGAAATGGCCTAGGGCACATCGCTAGTGTTTGCCAATGTACACCTATGTTGTGGAATACACTACCAATGTTGGACAAGCCTGGTTTAAGTAGTTCATATCTGAACATAATGCAACATGGTCAGATGTGCACAACTGGCCCCTAACCAGGCTGTTGTGCTCAGTATGGAAATGTAAAGCAGTGATAGGACTAAAGCCCAGGATACTGTCCACCACAGTGAAAGTACTGAACCAGTACACTATACGATACTACAGTGTTAGGTCAGTATGAAAGGATGTTGACAACTGTATGCAAAGTATCCCATGCAAACCCTGCAGGCACAGTATAATCCCTGTTGTGTTCACACACAAAGCAGTTGGACAGTAACTACACAACATGACACACAACACACAACCATAAACGGGAGATATTGTTGAAGTTCACACTCATCCACAAATGTGGTGGGCTGCAGAGTTCAACATATGGAAAGCTCACACTGGGCATGCTCTCACACTTTGATAAATGAGACATATGTCAGACAACATGCCATGGGAAGGCTGAAATGGGCATGCTCACATACTTAGGCCAAATCTCCGTTTAGCAGTTGGCCACACATATCTGGTATTTGTACGTGTTATTCCAGGAACCAACTACATTACAGCAATCTGCCCAGTGCACACAGTTAAATGACTACAGAGACATATGTGATATAGTGGATCCCTCCCATATGCAAACATCTTCCACAGATACACAAGTTGTTCATACAAACAGGGAATGCTATGGCAATAAAGACCTGCAAACAGTCTATCAGCAACAAATAATGTGCATCTGACAATTAAACATATGGGTGTAGAGGTCAACACTAGGCTGTTTGCCCTAGGGAATGACAGCTTAGCCAGAGTGTGCTTGGCATCTGCCTCCCCAGTACAGTAGGCTACTATGCCACTGTAAAGTAGGTCACATAAGGCACTGTGTGAGGCTAGTGTGCTGTGCCTCTTTCAAGCAGGGACACAGTGGAGATCCCAGGGTTTGAATTTGCTAAGCCACATCCATGTTGTTGGTGTGTGCTGGAAGAGGGTTGCTGAGGACCTCTAACAGTAAGTGGGTGTCAATAACAGACTGAGGGGAGCCTTATCTGCATTGTATGGACAATTTCACTGTCAACACTGTGTCGTGATGATTATGAGGATTGAAGTGTCGTGACGGTACTGTTCAGAGATGTCCTCCCTCTGTGGGCTACTGCTCTGCAATGTATTAGCTCACTCTGTCTGTTGGACAGCTCATATATGGCTGGTGTACACCTGACAGGTGTCCTGTTGTGGAGCAGTCATGGGTATATTTGGGATAGCATGATCAATGCAAACCTTCCACATGCTCATAGAATGCAATTGTCAAGAATTATGCAGAGTGGCCTGTATACTCCCCCAGCATGGGTCCTTTGAAGTCTTCCACCCCAGGCTTCACAAGTGTAAAGTCTGCTTTTGATAAATACAGTTTGTTTGCAGTGACAACCTTGCCTGGGGGTGGGGATGGGATTTGGATGTCCAGGGAAAGGTGGGTATGGTCAGATATCAACAATGGTGGTCTACCTCTGGTGTGGAACAGTGAGTACCCATGTTGCAGATGGTCAGGTGCAATATGTATTCCCCCTTGTTGCTGTGGTGAGTGGTTCTGCCGTAGCACATGGACTCACAAATTGTTGTGGCTGTAGGGTAATGTTGTAGAGTCCTGAGTAGTTCCCACACACAATATGCCTGTACCTGACGTTAACAACTGGAATGGTGTATGTGAACACCTGCATATCTTGGCACTGTTCCCAGGGAAGCAAAGTGTGTGTCCTGGATGTGGGAGGGGTGGTCTGGACTGGTTGTGTTGTGTGTTACAGGTCCTGTGGTCACAAAGCATGGTATAGAACATAACCTGGCAGTGCGATGTGCATATCTGACCCTGATGTAGGTGGCTGCAAATGCATATATATGCTATCCCCCACCTGACAGGTAGTACTAGATGTACATACCTCTGTAGAAATAATGATGTCAGCACCCTATAAATACTGCAGGTGCAGAACAGATGCCCAGTAATTCGGATAGTGCACTCTGCTAATGCGTCTCTCTCAAGTGTTATAATATAGTTAGGTAGGGGTTTGAATCCTGCAAATGCCCAGTGTGTGTGAAGGGGTGTTAGTGTGTGTGCAAGTCTGTATGAAAGAAATGTCCCTTTTGGCAAATAGGAGAACACACTACAGGATGCACATTCCCCTTTCTAAACACTGATGATGTCAGCACCCTATAAGTACAGCAGGAGAAGAGAAACCACCCACTAATGTGAATAGCTCGCTCTGCTAATACGTCTGTCTCGAGTGTCATAACATAGTTAGATAAGGGATTGAATCTAATCGGCAAATGCCCAGTGTGTGTGGAGGGGGGTTAGTGAGTGTGAAAATCTGTATGAAAGAAATGTCCCTTTTGGCAACTAGGAGAACACACTACAGGATGCACATTCCCCTTTCTAAACACTGATGATGTCAGCACCCTATAAGTAAAGCAGGAGAAGGGAATCCTCTCAGTAATGCAAATCACACGTTCTGCTAATGTGTCCGTCTCGAGTGTCATAACATAGTTAAGTAGGCGTTTGAATCCTGCAAATACCCAGTGTGTGTGGAGGGGGGTTAGTGTGTGTGCAAGTCTGTATGAAAAAAAATGCCCCTTTTGGCAACTAGGAGAACACACTACAGGATGCACATTCCCCTTTCTAAACACTGATGATGTCAGCACCCTATAAGTACAGCAGGAGAAGGGAAACCTCCCAGTAATGTGAATAGCGTGCTCTGCTAAGGTGTCCATCTCGAGTGTCATAACATAGTTAGGTAGGGGTTTGAATCCTGCAAATGCCCACTGTTTGTGGAGGGGGATTAGTGTGTGTACAAGTCTGTATGAAAAAAGTGTCCCTTTTGGCAACTAGGAGAACACACCACATGATGCACATTTCCCTTTCTAAACACTGATGATGTCAGCACCCTATAAGTAAAGCAGGAGAAGAGAAACCTCCGAGTAATGCAAATAGCGTGCTCTACTAATGCATCCATCTTGAGTGTCATAACATAGTTAAGTAGGGGTTTGAATATGGCAAGTGTGTGTGCAATTACATGTGTGAGAGAACTGACCCTTTTGCCAACTAGTACAACACACCAGCTGCTGCATATTCCAATCTCTACACAGAGATGATGTCAGCATCCTACAAGTACAGCGGAAGAGGGCAAATCTCCCAATAATGCAAATAGCATGCTCTGCTACTGCGTCTCTCACCACTGTCATAGCACAGTTAGTTATGGCTTTGAATTCCACACATGCCACGTGTGTTTTTGTCACACAGAATGCCCATGTGTGTGGGTTGTTGTTCACAATAATGCATGACATCGATTAAACCAGTAATGGCAATGGACACAGATGATGTATGTGTGTGCCAAATACACATATGTACCTGTGACCTTCAATAGTTACCATGTCTGATGCCTGCCACATGTGAATACATGGTATTTGCACTGGATAACATTATGACTGTGGTCTTCTGTGTGGGTGCTGCATGTGGTATGTGTATATACAGTGTGAGATGTAGATGGTATCATCCTAGCAGCGAGGGATACACATCTGGTCTGGGGCATATAGTCTACATGTTGGTGATGAACAGGTGCTGCATGTTTTCACCTGTTGTGGGAGTGGTAACAAGTTGTTCCATAGAAATGCAGTGACTACATGCTAGGAACCTTTCAGCTAGGGTGTTGTAGCTACAGTAATTCATCAGCATTCAGTAATACGTCAGCATTCCTGGTGAGGGTATGATGCCAACCAAGGTCAGGATCATACCAGCCTGTGCCACATGCTCAGAGAGCCTTTCCATGTTCCCTATCATGTAGTCCAGGGAGGTACATCACAGGTCAGCCATAGTGGCATGGACAATGACTGAGTCATATGTGTCCATGCCTCTGACTGACCTGTATGCTTGTGTTATGTGGTGGACCATAGTGCCCCATGGGCATATCACTGTGACCTTCACCTTGTCCAGCCTGGTGAGCGTGACCTCACTGTACCGGACAATAAAGGTACCTAACACAACTGTAGCAGGTGTGTTGTCTACCTGTACAGGCTGTGACTGTTTGGCACACAGGATTTGTGTGCTATGTGCTATGCGTGCTGTGTTCTGGCATAATGTATGCCTGTGTGCCAGCTGCAGAGGTGTCTGCTGCTCAGGCAGGATGCTAGTCTTAGGCTCCATGAATGGCCCAGTGTGTTCACGTGTTTGTATTGCTGTCAGTGTAGGTCCACACCAGACTGGTATTGTAGTCACTGTAGTATTTCATGCCACCTGACAGGTTATGCCAGTACTGGGTTCAGAGTGCTTAGTCCCCAGTTTGGCTATGTGGTTGCATCTCATACATGTGTTGTACGTCCATGTGTAGGGGAGAGGGTTGACTGTGTACATGTGGCAGCTGTGACATTGCCACATGACCCACATATTCCACAACTGTCTTATTCTGCCAGACTAAAGAAACTTCAGCACTATTCAGTAGCATACCGCCTGCTCAGAGGTGATCTCTGCCTGACAAACAAGGCCATGTCCAATCAGGATCTGATGGACATGCTCCACCTCAAAAAATCCAAATCCATCAGGACCACGAGATCTAAAGACTTAAACCTCGGCACAAGTATGAATAGGACATGCTGGAGGGATAGATTCATAACCCAGAGGCTTCCCATGCTTTGGAACAGGATCCTAGTTCGTATTAGACAGAGCCCCTCACTGACTCTCTTCAAGAGAAATCTTGATGAGTGGATGGGAGATCGTAAGTTTACCCCAGGAGTCACATCTGTGTCACTGCTAGACAGGGGCACAGTAAACTAATTCTATTATATAAGGTGACCTTCACTGTGTCACTACTAGACAAAGGCACAGTATTCTAGATTTATTCTGTACATTTTTGTACCAATTCATGGGGTGGCAAAAGCCACATCACTATGGCTAGGCTTACAAATGCCCCAGGGCAGATAGCCTAGTACTATACTATGAAACTATGAAACTATGAAACTGTACCATAGAGGTGACTGACAAGTGACCTTTGCACATGCTACCATAGTATTGTGATTGCCATGGTGCTTAACAGCACATAGAGCCAATGGGGAACAAGGTACATAGGTTCATAGGTTCATAGGTTCAAAGGTTCATACTAGGCTATCTGCCCTAGGGCATTTATAAACCTAGCCAGAATGTGTTTGGCTTTCACCACCCATTGTAAATTTATCTTGCTATGCCCTTTTTCGAGGTTAGTATACTGTGCCTCAGTCTAACAGTGACACAGAAGTGATACCCGGGGTAAACCTACGATGTCCCATCCACTCATCAAGATTCCTCTTGAAGAGAGTCAGTGAGGGACTCTGCCTAACCTGGACTGGGATTTTATTCCAGAGTGAAGGGAACCTCTGGGTTATGAATCTGTCCCTCCAGCATGTCCTATTTATTTCAGTGCTGATGTTCAAGTCTCTCGAGCGCGTAGCTCGATGGGATTTCGATATTCTGAGGTGCAGCATGCCCATTAATTCCGGGTTGGACATGGCTTTATACATCAGGCACAGATCGCCTCTGAACAGACGGTATGCCACTGAGTAGAGCTGGAGTTTCTTTAACCGGTCAGCATATGGCATCTGTTTGAGCCCTTTGATCCTCTTGGTAAGGTACTTTTGGGGTCTTTCCAGTTGCTGCAGGTGTCTGGTAAGGTACATCCCAACAGGGGCATTGTACTCAATTATGGGCCTGCTGAGGGATGAGTAAAGAGGCACGATGTCCTCCCCTGATCTAGATGTGAATCCCTTCACGATGAGGTGGGCTATATAAAATGTTTTTCTAACCACTTTGGCCATGTGGTTGTGAAATGAGAGATTGCTATCAACTTGGGTCCCCAGGTCCCTAATTACTTCTTCTGTACTTAATGGATTACCACCTATGTGGTACTTTGTGGGCACTTTGTTTTTGCCAAAGGGGATGACTATACACTTGTTGGCATTCAGCTTGAGGCCATGGCTCTGGCACAAGTTGTCTGATTCTATGAGGCCCCTTTGGAGGATGCTTGTGTTGGCTGGAGAGTCGATTACGGCGGCCAGTTTTCAGTCATCTACAAAGTTGGTCAGCCACAGTCCTTCCATGTTGGCCTGTACCTCTGAGAAATATATACTGAACAAGAGAGGTCCCAGGACTGAGCCTTGTGGGACACCACTTGTAACTGGTTTGGAGTCTGACATGGCTCCAGCAATTCTAACTATGTGGGTTCGGTCCTTGAGCCAGTGTGCAATCCATCTAGTGACATAGGGGTTTATATTTAAGCTGGTGAGCTTCTCTAGAATGCCCGAGTGGGGTATTGTATCGAAGACTTTTGCGAGGTCCAGGTAGGCTGTGTGGACCACCTTCCCCTCATCAATGGCCTTGGTGACTGTTTCAAATAAATCAACCAGGTTTAAGAGGCAGGATCTACCCTTAACAAAGCCACACTGGGTATGATCCAGTGTCTGTAGGTCCCCAATATCTTTATTTATGGGGTCCATGATGATCCTTTCCATAGCTTTGCAGACCAAGCTAGTCAGGCTTATGGGGCGATAGTGTCCAGGATCCATTGAGGCACCACCTTTATGGAGAGGGACCACTGTTGCTGTACGCCGCTCTTTGGCCACATATCCTGTAGTAAGGCTGGGATTGAACAGTAGTTTTATGTTTGGGTGTAGCTCTTCTTGGAGTTCATGTAGGACACAGCCCGGGACACTGTCTGGTCCCATTCATGCTGTGTTTTCTGCTTTGGAGAGGGCGGCTCTTACCTGAGCATCTGAGATGTCAGGGGGGCAGCACTGTGCTGGGATAAATATTTGCCCTTTCGGTGTGGAGGGGGGGGAGAAGTTTGCGCTGAACCTGTCAGCTAGGATGTTGGCAATGTCTGTGGGTTCGGTGTTTCTTTTGACATTTTGGACTACCTCTGAGCCTATCTGGGAATTACCACCCAGGTTCCTAACATAACTAAAGAAAGCCTTGTGATTATCCTTAGTGTCCTGTGCAATTTTGTCTCGAAGCTGGCCTTAGACAATTTTATGTGTGCCCGTAGTTTTTGCTAATACTGATCAGTGATGCCTTCCCTTTTTGGGATTTTGCTGTATCATTTAGTAGCTTCCTCCTTCTATTGTATAGTTTGTTTATGGCTGGGGTCCACCAGACAGGACATCTTCCTTTGGAGGATTGGGTCTTGGTTTTATTTGGGATCGCATGATCCATGCATTCCTGAAGGTGTCCATAGAATGCGTTTATAGAGGAATCTGCGGTCTGGGCCGTATTTTCCACAGGCCTGGGGGCTTTGAAGGTTTCCACCTCGGTTTTGAGGAGTGTGAATTTGCTTTAGAGAAGTTGTTCACTGTGGTTTTCTGGGCAGGGGGTGGGGTCGGGATGTGAATATCCAGTGAGATTAGTTTATGGTCTGATCTTACCAGTGAGGGATACACTTCTGGTCTGGAGCATAGAGTCCCCATGTTGGTGATGATCAGGTCCAGTATGTTTTCCCCTCTTGTGGGAGTGGTAACAAGTTGTTCCATAGCATTTGAGTTCATAAATTCTAGGAATCTTTGGGCTAGGGTGTTGGAGCTAGAGTCATGCTCCCAGTCTATGTTTGTGTAGTTGAAGTCGCCCAATATAATGGTGTTTGGAGAGACCTTCATATTTTCCACTGTTCTCAGGAAGGCCGAGTGCGGTTCTTGGGTTTGGGAGGGTGGTCTGTAGCAGGCTATAACCTGGAAGGCAGTTTTACCCACTGTTAGTTGCACATGGATAGTCTGTGATGCTTGGTGCTTTGCCACCAACCTGGAGATGTGGGTATCTTTGATGAATATCGATACTCCCCCTCCTTTTGTGGTTCGGTCCAAGTTTTGGGGCTGAAAAGCATGGTATGAGGTATAACCTGGTAGTGCTGGGGTGCCCTCGGTAGCCCTGAACCAGGTATCTGTTACTGCACAGATATCGATGTTCTCCATGCTAAGGAGAGTTTCGAGTGCATGCATCTTGAGGTTTAGACTTCTGGCGTTGAGTAGCATTACTCTTAGTTTCTTATCCCTTGTGATACCTATGGAGGTGGGTTGGTCTTTTGAGCCTTGCCTAACAAAGGCACTATGGGGGTAGCAAGAGCCTTTGCCAATATCCGAAAGCCCAGGGGTGACAGGTGCAAGCCGTCCCTAGCGAAGCAGGTGGTTCAACAGAGGTTGAGTGTGTGAGGGTGTAGTGCCTGTGATTAGTTAGCAGTGGCATATATGACTGCTCACATGGACAAATGCCAGGTAAGTCATATGCAATGTGTCACAGGCAACGTACATGTGAACAGGACAAACAGTGACATTCTGTCAAGTGAGACATGGACATACATATAGTAAGCTATGCAGATGTCACTAGGAGTCCACAGAAGCTCTGTAACTCTGCATTGCAGGTGGGATCAGTATTCCAGGGTAACTGCAAGCAAATATGCATGCAAACAAAGCTACAGTAAGCAGGGCTGCATGTAGTCCATTGTACAACAAACAAGCTGTACCACTTCCAGTAAGTAACACTGCAAATATGCAGGCAATATGCACATGTACATGGAAATACACAGGTCAGATGGCTAGGGTCCAGTCTCAGCGCACACAAGTGTACAGACCATGTACCGTCAGGATGTACAATAACTGGATGGAAACCCATGTGCTCATACCTGCAGTAATACACATGTCAAATAACAGACACTGAGCCTTCACTCTGTGGTTCCATACTTAGTAGGATGTATGCTACCTGGCCTGCCACCACAGTATCCCTGACATGTATGGGGACTCTCCCTCCTGTGACAGTTAGTTTTGTGTGTTGGGGCTGTCTAGCATGGTATGAGATGTGAGCTTGCAGTGCTAGGGTGCTCCTATGTGTCCTGTACCAGTAGTGTAGTACTGCACACATATCAACATCTTCAAACATCCGCATTGCAGAGTCCAGTGTGGGCAACGTGCCACTTGCAGTTTACATGTCCATCATTGCGTATAAATACTTTCATTACCTTATCCCCTGTGCTACCTATGTATGTAGCCTTCTGTTGACATCCTTACCACCAGTATGCCAACATGTGCAGATGATACACTATGGTACCTACCATGGGTGTAGACAACAGTACATGACAATCATACCCTTACTGCATCAGGCATGCTGTGATATACCCACAATTATATCAGCACACAGTACTGTTAACAACATGATACTATTACTACACGTCTATGTAGTCACCCTGTGCATCAGCAACATGTTAACCTGTACCTGCACTGATGTTACAGATTGCAGGAGGTGGCACAGTTTCATCATATGCACAGGGTGTGAACTTGGTATGCCTGAGTCAGCCACCGATACCACCAATTGACATGTATATGTATGTGTGTTGGTGAGGGACAGCAGTACAAGGTGGGGCAATGTTGATGCAGTGTGTGCGTGTATGCGGTAGCCCTAGGTGTTGTCAATTTGCATGTGTGTATGGATGCACATAGTTCCACCTCATGGCTGCCATATACTGGTGTTTGTGGACAGCCACAGACTGTACCTGCTAGGTCATACAGATCAGTGTCTCTGGCCACGGACATGGTACCTGTGCCTTGCAGGGGTGCTACGGACCGTATCCGGTACCAACCCAGACTGGGTACTGTCATCAGAAGCAGGTGTTCATTGACTGGACACAGATCCCTGTTGGGCCTGGCCAGAGCCACGTGCACGTGGTCTCCTGGGGCGGTCTGATGACAGCACAGACCCAGCATTGCTGGGGCTGCTGCTGGCACTATGGGGGCGGCCGCGGCCCTGTTGTCATCCGCGATGACTGCCAGCTGCTGCTGTTGCTGGCATACACCCACGTCGACGCTTAACCATCCACCATCGCCCTGGCTCATGGACATGTAGTTGTGGAAGCGGTCTAGTATGTCCCCACAACGTCTGTCTATGACATCGGTGAAATTACGGATGGCAGCCGCAATGTCACGCATACTGTCAGTCATGGCTGTGCGACATGCTGTCAGCTCCCTCAGACCCTGTCTGGTGTACCGTTCCATACGTGACTGTGCCTGCATGACAGCCCGAAACATAGCTGAGGTTGTAAGACCTCTGTGGGCACGTCTGACAGGGGCAGTATGCCCACGGATGCTCCCACGAGAACCCCTGGACATCTGTCTGTGTGGTACCATCTCAGGGCCATGCCCATGGCTGCTGTGTGGGGACGCATGTGCCACAGATACCACATTACCCTGGTCAATGCCCACTGTATGCTGTCCATCACCTAGGGACATTGGTGACAAAGGGTGTATTGGCAGGATAACTATGCACATCGATGGGGTTGACAGCTGTGTACTGTCAATCGGCTGACCAATGATGGACCCTGGCATACCTTCCTGCGCCATTACACAGATGTCATCATTATCAGTACCCATGGCACCTGATTCAGGTTCCCTGCTGCATGACACCAGAGCAGCGCCAGAACCTGTGGGAAGGAAACAGGAAACACAGTTTACAATGTCTACACAATATTACCAGTGATGCACACATCCACACATGCACAGGTCCACACATGCACACATGCACAGGTGCACACATGCAAACATGCACAGGTGCACACATGCACACATGCACACATGCACACGTGCACACGTGCACACATGCACACATGCACAGGTGCACACATGCACACATGTACACATGCACACATGCACACATGCACACATGCACAGGTGCACACATGCACAGGTGCACACATGCACACATGCACACATGCACACATGCACGCATGCACACATGCACACATGCACAGGTGCACACATGCACACATGCACACATGCACACGTGCACACATGCACAGGTGCACACGTGCACACATGCACACATGCACATGTGCACACATGCACACATGCACAGGTGCACACATGCACACATGCACACATGCACAGTTGCACACATGCACACATGCACAGGTGCACACATGCACACATGCACAGGTGCACACATGTACACGTGCACACATGCACAGGTGCACACATGCACACATGCACACATGCACACGTGCACACTTGCACACGTGCACACATGCACATGTGCACACATGCACACATGCACAGGTGCACACACGTACACAGTTGCACACAGTTCCACACAGTTGCACACAGTTGCACACAGTTGTACACTACTCAGTATGCGAGATATCAACACACAGACACACCTGCATGCATACACAGAGCACTACTCAGTGAGCCTAATATTACTATTACTATCAAGACTATTAAAGGTATTGTTAATACACACTCACCAGCATGGATAGGCTGCATTGCTGTTACACCAGAGGGACCTGCAGAAGTGAGGAAACTAATGTCAGTGGGCACAACTGTGCCATTGTTACTGAGTATGATACAGGTCAGTAGTACAACAGTCGCCTTTCACAGGTCAGCTGCTGATATTGAGGATATCACACTTGCACATTAAATACTATGATGACAGCTACAAACCAAGGACACACCTCACACATGCATTAACTACCAGTGTACACAACAGTCAACTATACATATGGCATATTACCTGCACGCTCATAGTCTTGCTGCTGCGTGGCTCCAGCCTCCATCATAATGCATGTCTGCTGCTGCTGATGTTGTTGGCGGACTGGAGCCACTACACTCATGACTAGTCCCTCCAGTCTGGTGAGTGGGGGATGTGTAGCCACCCCACCACCTGTGGCGACCTGTTGCCTGTGGATATCTGACGCACGCTGATGGACATTTCTGATTAAAACACTGCAGTGATGTCTTACCTGCTCATATGTCCTATTATGCGTGCCTATGTAATTTACCCGACAGACCAGGTCTTGCCACAGTGCAGCCCTCTCCTGCTGATTCTGGATGGTACGGGAAAAGAGTATTGCATAATCCCTCACCAGGCTCTGGTGTATCTCCTTGTCCTCAGCTGCGGAGTAAGCTGGATTTCGCGGGTGAGCCATGTTCCTGAAAAAGGAAATAACATGATATCAGCAATATATGTCAGCAGAATTTGGCACACATACTACACATGCTACTCGAATGTTATGATACGACATATCTCACATATATAGCATCTGTCTGTCTATTGGTGGATACACATGTAAATGGCCAGGTATCAGTGCTCAGCCAGCAACTGTGCAACAGTACCTGGCACACTCCATACGACATACTACCAAACCCCAGCAGTCAGAACACTGATTCAGGTCCAGAGCACCTCCTCACTCTGGGGGTTTGTATCTAGGTACTGTATGGGCTACATCATCAAATACTGTGAGCTGACCACAAACTAATTGCCCTGGATATACATATCCCACCTCCACCACCAGCACAAACGACTATAGTGAATAACATTGCAAATGCAAACTTTACACTTTGTAACAGTGACATGGTATCCTTTCAGCCCACTGGGCCAGTGGAAGACACAACCCACAATGCTGACCCCTTCACAAATGATTTCTACGGACATCTCTGAGAATGCATGATCATGCAATCCCATATAAGACCAAGACACTCTCCACAAAGGAACAGCATCCTGTCTGGTGGACCCCAGCCATAGACAGATTGTATTACAAAAGATGGAAGCTACTGCAAGACAGAGCATAATTCCATAAAGGGAAGGCATGTCTGAGAAGCACTAGTAAGGATCTATTTTCCCTCATACAAACATCCATGGGCAACTTTGAGAGGAAAATCAACAGGGACACTATAGATAACCACAAGACCTTTTTCAGTTATGTTAGCAACCTGGTCAGAAACACTCCACTATGCTCATAGTTAGTACACAACAACAAATAATTCACTGAACCCACACATATTGGCAACATTGTGGCAGACATGTTCAGTGCAGGCTTCACCCCTCCCTCTCCCTCAAAATAAGACATAGTTATCCCAGCTGACTGTAACCTCCCTGTCATCACAGATGTCCAGGTGAGAGCCGCCCTCAGGAAAGCAGAATACACAACATGAATGGGACCTGATGGTATCCCCGGTTGCATGCTATATGAACTCCAAGAGGGGCTAAACACACATATAGAAGTGCTATGTAACACTAGCCTAACTAGAGGATATGTACCTGTACACTGGTGCACAGCAGCAGTGGTTCCACTCCACGAAGGAGGCACCTCTACATACCAATACAATACAACACAATACAATACATTACGATACAATACTATACAATATGCTATTGCCCCTGGGACTACAGCAGCATACTGTTCTGCTACCCTGACCATTGTGACACATGTGGTGTGATGGTACCTGCTACTGTCAAACAGTTACACAGGGTGACTCATATGGCATATTACCTATCTGACTAACATTCAGCAGGGGTATGTGTGACATGTACTCATGGGGAGTCTTGCTTCTTAACACTGTGTGGTTTATTGCAGGGTATGTTTTATCTGTGGGTAGGAACCTGTACCTCCACCATGTGCTCTCTATTGCAGTGGCACAGATGACACACAGCAGTCATTTAGGTTGTGGATGGTGTGAGGTGTTACTATGGTTGTTGGACATCTGTCATGGGTGTGACTTAAGTATGTAAATCCAGGAGTGGTAACCTCTATGTGGGTAGTATGTGTGTACTCTGTGGTGTTGTCAGTCACTGTGCATTGGTAATGTGTTTGAGTGCATTGTCACAGTGTTGTACATGTCACTGTGTCCTTCACCATATCTGTAGCTGTCATGTGAGGTACATACCATGGCAGCCATTATGTGGTGTGGAGGGGTACACTGACCTACATGTCCGTAGCTGACACACCATGTCTGCTGACACATACCATGTGAAGGTATTCCAGGAATAGTGTGCCACTGTGAATATCATTGGGGGGACTATTGTACACATTTATGACCCTGTTCACCCCTGACACATGCAGTGGTGGGCAGCCAATCACATATCTGGTGGTTACTGGTGTAGGTGATTTGAAATGGGGTATGGTACTCCAGTTTTGACACTGGTGTTCACTCCATGCCTTTGTCACCAGGCACCTGTTGCAATACATCTGTACACATGTGCCTCACTCAGAATATATATACATATCTCTCTCTCTCTCTCTATATATATATATATATATATATATATATATATATATATGTATATAGATATATCTAATATATATATATATATATATATATATATATATATATATATATATATATATATCTGTATACATATACACATATATATATATATTGATGTACATATATTGCTATAGATATGGAGAAGGGGGGTGACAGAGAGGGGGTGAGAGTTACAGAGGGGGGTGGGACGGGGGTGTGTGAGATCGTCATATACAGTCATACCTGTAGATAGTCAGATCTGTCTGTCTATGTATATGTATCTACATATATCTATATCTGTATGTGTGTATTACACATATATGTTTGTACATATTCTATCTATCTACATCTGTCTATTTATTCCTACATCTCTCTCTATGTATGTATACATATATGCATATTATATATATATATATATATATATATATATATATATATATATATATATATATACATACATACATATTTTGACATACATACATATCCATATGATAGATAGGTATATCAACATGTTTGTTTACCATACTGTATACACACACTAACATACTGCTAAACATACATAACTGTGAAACCTACTTTGTACATTGCACTACAACCTACATTCAACCTACATTGATATGTGCACATAGATGCTCTCACATACAAATGTATGTACAGCCTTCACTGATAGTTGCTGTATGTCCCCTGCCCTTTGCACATCTTCATATACATATGGATGCAGACCAATGACACATATGGAGGGTTCACAGTATGTAGACTTTTATAGTATTACTTTACATTACCTGTGTTTGTCACAGCTGCTTGTGTTGCCGTCTGGTTTGTGTCCTGCTGCTCCACTTGACAGTTGTCAGCTTTCAGGTGGCTGTTGCTGACCAGTTTTGTTTCTGTATGTTTAGTTTTGTTTTTCTCTGTCTCTGTCTCTGTCTCTCTCTCTCTCTCTCTCTCTGTCTCTCACTACCTCCTCAGGGTGCAATGAAAGTATTGCATGTGTGGACTGGGAGTACAGCATGCTTTTGTAGGTATCTGCATATGTCCATGTGATGGCCTTTGCACCAATTGTTAGCCAGCATTTGCTAATTGCATGCAGCTAGTTGTGTACTGATTGCAGTTCTCACTGTGATTTCAGAACAGTGCTATAAAAAGGTATGTGAGATAGGTGTAGCCCTTTCAGATTTTAAGGGCAGGGACCATGCTGATATGCTGTGGACACTGTTCTGTGAGTGTAAAGGTTGGTATCTCTCTCATATTTCCGGCTGTGTTGTAGATTAACATTTCTCCATTCATTTCTCCAGTTTCCTGTACTAACTGTGTATGTACACTGACACCTAAGACTACTACTACTGTTAATGTGTGTGTGTGTGTGTGTGTGTGCTTTCCTGTGGGACATGTGGTGTAACTGGTGTATAGCAGTGCCTCTTGCACTTTGTTGCTATGGCTTCAATATTTGCCCTTTACAGTCACTACTTGTATGCCTGCTTGGTGTCCTGACTTTAGTGTGCTGCTGTGGCTTTCCTATTTTCCATGTACATTCACACCTTGGAATGCTTGCTATATCTGCTAGGGTGTTACAGCATGCAGTGTGGTCTGGCCATGGTGTGGGCCTTGACATCTATTAGGGTATTTGAGTATGCTGCTGAGCAGGCCCCAGAGACTCTCAGGTGCATCTGTTATCTGCCTCATGGAATGGTACATATCAGTGGGGTACACCCATTAAATTGTCTGGTATTCTGCAGTTGTGACTGTGGGATAGCATGAGCATATGTATTACTACACTATTTCTGCCGTGCAAGTGGTGCATACTTTCGGGACTTCATAGTTACCATTGCATGTGGTGTAACACCTTTCTGCCTACTGTTTGTACATTTCACATGGAATCTGTGGGGCATCCCTGTAACTCAGTCACTGTTGCTATGTCTAGGCTCTTAACTATTCAAATATGGTGGTGTCAGACCTCTCAAGTGTACAAATATTTGCAGGTTGTCCACATTTCTGCATCATATTTTGGTCAATATCTCATGCACAGCTCTTTCTGGCAAATCACTCTGGGCTCAAGTCAGAATATAGTGACAAACATTTAAGTTTCAGACTTCATACCCTTCCAAACATCCAACAAAATGCAGAACCTGTTACTCTCTGAACTGTCTAAGTTTGTTGTAACATTATTTGTAATGTGTCCCTGGTTTTGGCCCTTTGCTCCACATATTTTATTACTTGGTCTGGATCTGTTCCTGTAACAGGTTGTGGGGTATGGGCAGTGATTATCCTGCTGTGAGTATGTGTGTGGCTTGCAAGGTGCTACAGTGACATTATTACCTACTAGCTACCAAGTAGCATGGCTGTTTCTGTTCACACACTACTATTACAGAAATCCACTAGATTTGACAGTAAATATACATGACATGCTTTGTGTACTACACATCCTATATTCCCTTTACATTCATTCCTACTATTACATGATATATTTATTGTAGCACAATGTTCTTATATAACAGTCATGTCTTAGTGGTAAGTCATGCAGACTACTATTTCCAAGGTCCTGGGTTCGGGACTGACAGTGGGATTTTATTTTGCTTTTGAGCAGACTACAGGACCTGTCATTCAGAGTGACTAAGGCACTTTTAAGCAGTTGTAACTGGGTTAGTGCTGGTTTGCGCGGAGCTCCCGCATGCGCACTGGCATTCAGCTCCGCGCACACCCGCTTACAACCGCTTAAAAGTGCTTACTCTTGCGCACACCCGTGCTATTTTCTTTGAAAGAAATAAAAATGGGGAGACAGGAAAGTGGTGAAAAAGGGGTCACAAAGAGGGTAAGACAGTAGGGAAACAAGCTTGGGTTTTGCAGGAGGGATGTAGGTAAGGCCCATAGCTGCCCATTTCTTCATCAGCAACAGCTGTGCATATGTTTGTAATTTGGTGTGACATTTGAAACCTTCCACCCCTGAGAGAGGTGTAAGGACAACAGTAATACTTGTTGTACAGCCAATTGTAATTGACAGTTTCCATGTCCAGCAGACATGTGTGCAAAATGGGCAGCTATGTATGGGGCATAATTTTTTGTGGGTACAGAGTGCCCTTTTTTTTTTTTTTTTCAGGTGAGAGTGGTATGTCAGGTAAAGGAAGTCGGTATAGCTGGGGAGGTAGGTTGGGCAGGTCAACAGACAAGACAAACAAGACGCATACAGGGGCGGTGTATGACACGTGTGGGGGGGGTTACACAATTGACGGGGACAGATGTTTGGATATCCAGAGCCCATGAGCCCACAGATGGCAACAGTGGAACTGATATCCCCACCCATGAGCAGTTGCCACTGTGCCTTCACTGCCCAGGACGGGGCTGTGCTTGGGGCTGTGTAGGCCGGGCAACAGGCATGCCCGTTAGTTGTGCCACCTGTGCCCCAAGCTGGTGTAGGGGCCCAAGAACAGCTTCCTGGATCTCCCTATGCACCACAGTCCGGACACTACGGAGGGTGAGTGGTGGTTCTCCTCCGGCCACACTTGCAGAGGGGGCACGAGCCCCATTCCCTGCAGAGCTTCCACCCGCAGGTGGCACAGGGCCACCGGAGGAGGGTCCAGACTGGGCACTACTGCCAGGTGCACTCGCCAGCTGAGGTGGGAGAGGTGGGTCCGCTGGAACCCGCCTTCTCTGTCGTCCTATGTTTTGCATTATGTCATGACAGTTTGGGTTAGTAACATACAATACCATTCACAATTAGTTGTAACAGCATGCATTAGTATTACCATTAACCAAACACCCAGATATTCACACCATTGAACAGCGAGCATAACAAATGCATAATTTGAACAGCAATACACAGTCCAACAACATGCAGGGTTGATTGATGGCAACAGGCCATCAGGTTTGGATTTATGAACAGGGCAGATGCATCAACGTACATGCAAATATTTATGACCCAACAGGACAAATGTCCAGGGGTGTTAATTGTGATTGCACATACCAATTTCACGTGGAATGGATTATATGTGGTTATAGGGTAGGATGAAGAAAATATAATTAACACCTTCAAATACCAATACATATGCTGTGCATTTCTAATAGCTGCAGATATATACATACTACAGTTCTACCTACAGTTTCCTATGTGATAACTACTTCAAGTTGGTGAAAGGAATGTTACTGCTACATCAATATACATTTTCATTTTTATTCATACATGTTCATATCTGGCTCTGTTCAGCTACATCATCCTGCTACATTTGCTTTATATAGCTATAGACAACTGTGGATGTTTGGTATTTCAGACAATCATACTATCTGCATATTGCAGACTGAGAGCAACATATCCAGATTTTGGGATACACATTCCAGCTGCAGGAACATTTTGAACACATTTCGCAGTTTGGTTCTGCTTGTCACATTCATTTAATTCTGTACTGACTGCAGTATACTTTATTCAGGAGTTATTACTACTTTATTGGTGGATTCATAACTCTTTCTCACACTCTCTCACTTGTTTTATTTTTACAATTCAGGATGGTACTTACTTCTAGGCTTTAGTGACATGTTTTACCTGTAGTTATTACAATCCTTTCCAACAGTCTCACTTCTGTCATGTTTCAGTATTTCAACAGGGATATATTTCACACATGTGTTTTGCTCATCTTCTGCAGCTGTACTTTTCAGCCTACTGCAGGTTGTGTACTATTATATTACAGGTGGGGCATCTTTATTTCAGACTTTATTTCAGACATTTTCATTTTTCTGTTTGGATTACAGACTGCAACACACTTTTGTAATCAAGCAATACTTGCAAACACTCTTACACTGTTACTTGCACATTTTATTACTTAGTGACTACACTGCACTCTTTTGCTAACTGTCATACTTTTATATTTATTTACAGTTACAGGGAGAGGATTACTGACCAGCCTGGTGGCGCAACCGCACCAGCCTATCGCCATAGGCTCTGCGGTTCGCACAACGGACACCTGCAACTGTAATATAAATAAAGTAATATTGGAATACACATCTCCATAATATCAGCTAGGTTAATTTCTTACATACATAATTAAATGTAACTTACTCAGTCGTGGAGCGTTGGGCATTTGCCGGGCCTCCTGGATCCAAAGGTTCAGTTGGTCCTGCTTGTGTCTCTTCAGGTCTGCATGGTGGTGACGGACCTGCTCACCAGTCCTTGGAATCCCTGTGGCACTGGTGAAATCATGAGCCAACCGGTCCCACGCCTCAGCCCTATATGCTCCCCACAGGACCTGGCCCTGCATGAGTTGGGCCTCATGACTGTGGACAAGGAGCCAAACCATATATCTGGACTCCTCAACGCCCCACCTCTGTGCTCGGAAGCAACTACCCTCACCTACTCCTGACATTCTGGTTGCAAGTTAGTTCTACAATTGGTTATGCTGTGTATTCCTGCCTATGGGGCTTATATATGACGTTTTTCCCGCACTTATCTGTGATTGGCCATTTTGGAATTGTATCAGCTTCACAAAACTTGCTTTGTCATGCTCCTCTTTCTATTCATTCCTATATATTTGCTATTACTGCATTTCTAAGTACAGCTGTCATGGCTTAGTGGTTCAGTACCTTGATTATGGTGCATGGTATTCTGGGTTCGAACCTGGCCACTGCTTTTTATATTTTATGACTGTCTAGACAGGGTAGGAGGTGTATCTGTATAAAGGCAGTTTTGTTACAGCTTGCTCAACGTTGCCCGTCGGTTAGCTTGTTGGCGCTGTGCGCAGCTCTGCGCAAATGGGTTACGCTGGTTTACGCTTCATTTGGCTGTAAGCATGCATATTACGTTCAGCTCAGCTAGGGGCACACTGTTTCAGCGTGTTAAACCATGGCTCACCTACGGGCACTCATTTTGCACCTGTTGAATGACTGCTCACCTACGGGCACTCATTTTGCACCTGTTAAACCACTGCTCACCTTCGGGCACTAATTTTACACCTGTTAAACTACTGCTCACCTACGGGCAGATGCACTCAACTTGTTAAACTGTAGCTCAGCTATAGGTACATCTGGCATTTTTTATTATTTTGTTATCTCACATTTCTTCAAAATAAATGGCCTATTTCATTACATTTTACATAAAATATAATTTTATATGTGTACATATATGTCAGGGACTTGTTTCGTGCTTATTTCACTAAAAATAAAAAATTGATGTTGTGGGGGCTCGCACCATGACTGCCTGCTCTTCAGCCAAAGTCTCTACCGCTACGCTATTGTTTTTGGTTTATTTTGCCTAGTTAGTTCTTATATGCTTTTCCACTTACTGCTAACTGTGGCTGAGCTTCGGGCACGCCAGCAAACGAAGCACTCACGGGCAAACATCTTTACAATTTAAAAAAATATAACATGTTCATTTATATAATTTTATGTTCATAGTCTGTGGGGGCATGTGTTGTGTTGTGTTTATTCACATTTCCATGTACTCTGTCGTGGGGGTTTACTTTAGGCACTTTTACTCTTCTGGGGGCGTGTCCGCTTGCAGGGCTCGGCCTAAGGACACGCCCCCTACTGTCTTCCACGGACCGTGTAAGCCTTAGGTGTGATTCAGCATGCCCTCATGCATATGCATGACATGCTGACGTCACACCGTTTAACTGCAGCCTCCGTGTAAGCCTTGTAACTCTTACACGGAGGCTTTGTGAATCCTGCCCATTAAGTTTTTAGGATATGATACCAATTTAAATATTTTTATGTACATAGCTAATTAATTTTTAACCATCAGAGATTCAATTCTAGTTTCTATTATTCTAACACTAATAGGGCCGAAGTCTCCATCTCTTTGTCAGTCTGAAACATCAAGATTTATCAACCATTCCTTTAAATCTTAAAACAAAGTAAATTATACCTTTGATGGATCTGTAATCAAATTCCCCCAAAAGTTTTTATTTTCTGCAGCCCACAATGAATAGCATTTGTCCTTGCCTTCTAATTTCTTAATCAAGTTGCTACCTGCAAACCTATCTTACTTAACTTGCCACACACTAGGTGTCATCTTCTCCACTATATAGTGAAATGCCACAATTGTCTTCCTTACTGCATAGCAAAGTTGACTTCTGCTGGTTTAGTATACCCACAGTAAATACCTTTCAACCCTTCACTATTTCAATTAATCTTCCCTACTAGTATTTTTCACTTTGCCTTATATTCATAAAGAAATAACAAACAGATTCATTTTGAATTGCATGTATTTAGTAGAAAAATGTTTCTTTTATTTTCCAGGTGCATAATATTTTCAAATGTTCATTGAGATGATAATGTATTGAATGGAATAAGAATGCCATGAAAGTGGTTGAATTGCAGCTTTATTTATAGGTTCATAGGTAGGTACTAGGGTATCAGCCCAAGGGCCTAAGTAAGACTAGCCAACAAGGTTCCCTGGTTTATGCCACCCAAGAAAGTTGTTTTCCTGTGCCCCTGTCAAGCAGAGCCACAGAAGTGATCCCTGGGGTGTATTTCCTATTTCCCATCCACTTATCAAGATTTTTCTTGAAGAGTGCTAATCAGGAACTTTGCTTGACATAGATGGGTAGCTTGTTCCAGATTATGGGAAGTCTCTGAGACAGGAATCTATCATTCCAGCATGTCCTGTTTATTGTGGTGACAAGGTTTAGGTCCCTAGAGTGTCTAGCTCGGAGGGATTGGGATTTCTTTAGGTGTAGCATGTCCAACAGCTCTGGGTTTGACATAGCTTTATATGTTAGGCAGAAATCACCTCAGAGTAGGTGATATGCTACGGAGTAAAGCTGAGAGTTTTTTGAGATGGTCAGTGTAGGGCATCTGTTTGAGGGCAGTAATCCTCTTTGTGAGGTACTTCTGTGGCCGTTTCAGCTGCTGCAGATGTCTTGTGAGGTACATTCCAAAAGGGGCATTGTACTCTATAATGGGTCTAATTAGTGTCGAGTAGAGGGGAACAATGACCTCTTTTTTCCTAGATGAGAACCCTTTTGTGATGAGGTGTGCCACGTAGAAGGACTTCCTGACTACTGTTGCAATGTGATAATCAAAGGAGAGACTACTGTCCACCTGGGTCCACAGGTCTCTTATCACACATTCAGCGTTAAGTAGACTGCCACCTATGTAGTAGTTCATGAGTACAGAGTTTTTACCAAAGAGGATGACAATGCACTTTTTGGAATTGAGCTTGAGGCCATGGCTCTGACATCAGACATCTGTCTCAGTGAGGCCCTTCTGTAGGAAGTTCACATCATTTGGGGACTCAACTATGGCTCCTAGTTTGCAGTCATCTGTGAACTTCATTAGCCAAAGGCCTTCTGTGTTAGCCTGTGCTTCAGAGAAGTAGATACCAAACAGGAGAGGTCCCAGGACTGAACGCTGTGGTACTCCACTTGTCACTGGTTTGAAGTCAGATTTGGAGTCTGCAACTTTTACAGTGTGGGTTCTGTCAGTGAGCCAATTGGCAACCCATCTTGTGACATAGGGATTTATATCTAGTTTAGTGAGTTTAGCTATAATTCCAGAATGGGGGATGGTGTTGAAAGCCTTAGGGAGGTCCAGATCGGCTGTGTGAACCACCTTACCCTTGTCTGCAGCTTTGGTGACTGCCTCAAAGAAGTCGATCAGGTTCAGGAGGCATGATCTGCCTTTCAGAAACCCGAACTGGGTGGGGTCCAGAGTTTGGAGGTTACCAATGTCTTTGTTTATGAGTTCCATGATGATATGTTCCATGGCCTTACAGACCAGGCTCATCAGGCTAATTGGGTGATAGTTCCCGGGATCAGTGGTGGCTCCCCCTTTGTGGAGTGGGATAACTGTTGCTGTGCGCCATTCAGTGGGCACAAAGCCTGATGCGAGGCTATTATTGAACATGGTGCTTAAGTGGGGAGCCAGTTCATTCTGAAGTTCGTGTAAAAAGCAGCCTGGGATGTTGTCCAGTCCCATGGATGCTTGTTTTTGGTTTTAGAGAGTGCAGCTTTTACCTGCATAGTTGTGATTACAGGGACTCTGCATTCTTCCTGTATAGTTATGGTCCCTTTAGGGGGTGGGAGGGGGGTAAAGTTAGCATTAAACCTATCTGCCAGGATGTTAGCAACATCAGTTGGTTCTGTAATTTCCATGTCGTTGTGCTGTAACTCAGGGCAGATCTGGGTGTTGCCAATAAGATTCTTGACATAGTTATAGAATACTTTCTGGTTGTCCCTAGAATCAGTGATGATTTTGTTTTTGTAGCTAGCTTTGGAGGATTTTATGAGGGATCTCAGCTTCTTACTGAAGCTGACCAGGGAGTTTCTCCAATCATGGGATTTTACTCTTTTTTGCAACAGTTTCTTTCTTCTGTTGTAGAGTTTGTTTATGGCAGGGGACCACCATATTGGCTTCCTTTTTTTGGAGGATAGCATCTTGGTTTTGTTTGGGATAGCATGATCCATGCACTCGTGTAAGTGCTTATAGAGTGCATCTGTGTAGGATTCAGCAGACGTAACTGTATTGTCCATCTGCATGGGTGTCATGAAGTTCGCCACTTCTGTCTTAAGAAGCAGGAAGTAGGCTTTGGAGACATTTTTTACTGTGATTTCCTTAATGTGGGGTGGGGGCGGGATGTGGATATCTAGGGTGATTAGCTTATGGTCAGATCTGACCAATGAGGAGTTGACTTCAGGTGTGGAACACCAGTCACTCGTGTGGTAATGATTAGGTCTAGGATATTGTTGCCCCTGGTGGGGTTGTGGATAAGTTGATCCGGGGCATTGGAATTTATGAACTCCAGAAAGCATTGAGCAAAAGAGTTGGTACATGAGTAGTTTTCCCAGTTAATGGTGGGGTAGTTGAAATCGCCCATTAGTAGGGTGTTTGGTTGAACCCTAATATTTTCCAGTATATCAAGAAAAGAGGAGTGGGAATCTTGTGGCATGGCGGGAGATATGTAGCAAGCTACAATTTGGATTGCAGTTTTGCCCAGAGTTAGTTGCACATGGATAACCTCGGATGCATTATGCTGAGCAACTAGCCTGGAAGTGTGGATATCCTTAATGAATATGGACACACATCCACCTTTGGTGGTCCGGTCCAGGTTAGGTGGCCAAAAAGTGTGGTATGAGTTATAGCTTGGTAATGCAGGGGTGCTCTCTCGAGCCTTGAACCAGGTCTCAGTCACTGCACAGATATCGATGATCTCCATTTTAAGGAGTGCCTCAAGGGAGTGCATTTTGAGATTTAGACTTTTAGCATTGAATAGAATTACCCTCAGTTTTTGCTTGCCTGTTCCTGTTATGGTGGTGAATTTGTCATTTGAACCTTGCCTAAAAAAGGCACTATAGGGACAGCAAGAGCCTTAGCCAGTATCCAGAATCCCAGGGGTGACAGGTGCAGGCCATCTCCAGCAAAGCATCGTGGTCTGTTGACCATGTCATCCCAGGCAGACAGATACTGGATCCCCTTAGAATGACACCAGAAGCTTAGCCAATTGTTGAAGTCAATCATTTTGTCCTTGTACTGTGGTATCATACCTCTGTCACTGATTGTGTGATTGTAAAATTAGTGCAAATAAGTATGAGGTTGTTGAGACCCCTGATAATTTAATGTCTGGATGTGATTTGTTGTGATGTGGTACATTTTTTGCAATAGATGAGTGTTTCCAGGTTGTAGGACATGGCTGATGTTGAAGAGAGCACAGTGAAGCAGGCGGCATCAGATTATGTTGTTCTTCTTTCGGCTTTTCCCGGTTAGGGGTCACCACAGCGGAACTCCGGTCCGCTAATAATTGGCAGTAGATTTTTATGGGTGCCAGCTCAACATCCAACCTTCAGCAAAGGCACACCCATTCTACGCATGTCTTTTGAATGCCACTTGACCATGGGGAGAACATGCAGACTCCACACAGAAGGCGCTTCAGCCAAGAATCGAACGGGAGAACCTCTTGCTGTGAGGCAACAATGCTACCGCTGCACCACCGCAGCTTAGACATCAGATTATGTGTTTGCTGTTATTTGAGCAGCAAATAATGTGTTTGCTGTTATTTGAGCAGCAAATGGCACTGATCATAGTTAGTGAATTAAATCTATGCTACCAATGGACAGATATGTTTTTGTAAAGCGAAGGAGATGAATAGAAAGTTGTGCTGGGGATGTCATCTGAAATGTCAGGGGAGAGCTGTGACAATTTTAACTGCTTATGTTGAAAAGTTACTGAAGAGTACTAGTCACTTTCAAATATCTGACCTGCTGTATCCAAACAAAGCACTGGGAGGAGACAGAATTAGTAACAATGACCTCAGAATACTTCAGCAAGAACTTATGATTCCATTATATCTATTATTCACTAGGTCATATAAATATGGGGAGATTCCTCAAGATTGGAGAAATGAGCTTATTAAATCTGTCTTTAAGGGAAAGGGGAGTTGGACAAACCTAGAGTCATACAGATCCTTAAGTCTACTTTCATGTTGTGGAAAAATAATGGAGAAGATAATATCGGATAAGTTATTGTCAGAATTGGATAGGTTGGGAGTTGAAACAATATATCAGCATGCATATGTTAAAATAGATCTATTAGCACCATGATGTTCCATAACAATATAATAGCAACTATGAATGAAAAATTTTGCTGTGATGTAATTTATATTTATATAGATTTAACTTCAGCATGTAACAGGGTCATATACAAAACACTGATCACTAAATTGGTACAACTAGGTATTGATGTACTCTTTGAATAAAAAACTTAAAAACTTTAAATGCCAAACACCTGGATTCAAGCGTAGTCGGAAAAACGTAACTCAATAACCAGCGAGTAAAACACCAAAAGTTTATTGCTATTCTAAGCGCTTTCGAAGGGGTCTTTGCCCCAACTTCGTCAGACAAATGGCATTCCATAAACCTCACTTTTTATACAAAACCAATTAACAATAATTCAATTAGCAAAACCAATTTACATTATAAAAAATGATTATCTAAATAAATATGATAAAATATGACACCACTATGCCAATTAAAAGCCAAAACAAGCCGCACATTACTCGGCAAATAGACAATTCTATAAAATAATATTGAAAACCCTATTATTAACTACTGAATACTATATAACAACTACTAACATTAATTAACTAACAGCTTTGGTGCATCTTTTTAAGAGGGCACACATTCAAATACCCGGCTATTGTACAAACTTCAAAACTAGATATAATAAGTTGGACCAGTCTTGTTGTTGTGTCTTTCGGCTTTTCCCGGTTAGGGGTCACCACAGTGGAACTCCGGTCTGCTAATGATTGGTAGTTGATTTTTACGTGCCGAGTTACCAGCCCTGATGCACAACCTTCAATGAAGGTACACCCATTCACACATGTCTCCATGCAGAATACGCCCTAGCTGAGAATCGAACCGGACAGCATCTTACTATGAGGCGACAATGCTACCGCAGCACAATCAGCCTAATAACTGGTGCTACGTACTAATGCTTATGATTCCATAGATATATTAGTATACCACTACTGTACGTAAAAAAAAAAATGAATATTTATGTTTATGTTGTATGTGTGGTCATTAGTTTATTATCACCAAAATTTTGTTTATAAATTTATTATATTTCTTGTTTCACCATCATGTACTACATCCTAAATGAATATAACATCAATATAAATCTATGCAGCTATATTCCTATACCTTCTTATATATATATATATATATATATATATATATATATATATATATATATATATATATATATATATACACAAACCTATAGTTTTCCATATTTAAAACTCATGTTCATCTACTCAAAGTTTTTAGCTTCAAAATGCTTTTAATTGACCCATACTCATTTAACCCTGGTGGAATGTGGGCTGAAGTTCGATTTGCCACAATAATTCATTCTCTTCTAGCTTCAGCTGCCATGGTCCACCTCTCATCTCACACTTAACTTGTTGTATTACAGTGTAAGAAAACTTATGATCTGGGTTCTCATTTATGTGTTTTGCCAATGCATTTGTGCTATCCCCTCTATTAATACAATATTGATGCTCATATATTCTCTGTTTGATTTCCTTTTCTGTTTTTCCAATCTAGTATGATGGGCATAACTCACAGCATGCAAGGTACACCACCCCCTTAGAATCGCAATTACATTTTCCATTAATTGCATATAGCTTATCCCTGATCATTACTTGGTTTCTTAATTTTATAAATTTACATTGCGAACAGGCTCCACACTTTCTCTTACCTATAGCCTTCTTGTTATTCTTCTTTTTCTCAAGCAGACACTTTAAGTTTGCCCCCCTTCTATAAGTAAATCCTGGTTTTAAGCCCAATATCTTACTCAGACTATTGTCCTCCAAAATAATTATCCAGTGTTTAACGAAGATATCCTTTATCTTCCTATAATCAATGGAATAAGTGAATAGAAAATTAAGGCTCAGGCTTTTACTTTGAGGTGTCCTGCTTGCACTATCTTGTTCTAAAATTAGTACAGGATTGTTATTATTACTATTACATAATAAAGGTCTAAAATGCCCTGAACATCTCTTAGCATTAACTTCCAACATGATTTCCCTTACAAATACCTCCGGATAGCCCCTTCTAATAAACATTGATTTTAATACTTCACATTCTTTCATGAAATCAATGTTGTCAGAGACCATCCTTGCCACCCTCACCATCTGTCCCTTAACCACAGCCTTCCTCTGGTGGTGAGGGTGACTACTGGAAAAATGCAAGAAGGCATTCGAATAAGTGGGTTTCCTATAAATCACAGTTTTATATTTAGCATTGACCCTGTCTTTTATTAATGTGACATCAAGAAAATTAATATTATCATGCCCAATATTATATGTAAATTCCAAAAATTCCTTCATATTTGATATACTCGCAATGAAAGTCCCAATCAGGCTTTCATCCCCTTTCCAAATAAGGCACATATCATCCTGGTACCTACTGTACCATATGACATTTTCCTGGAACATTTCATTGTTGAACAATAAAGTTCGTTCCCATTGCGCCATTACGCAATTTGCAAAACTTCCACCACAGGGTGACCCCATAGCCACCCCTGTGGTTTGAAGAAAAAATTGACCATTAAACATCATGTAATTATTAGCTAGGACTAAGTCCAACAATGTTTCTACTAGATAGATGTTATTTTCTTCCACTTTTTTTGAAAACATATCCCCAAAACTTGTGGAATCACTGTATACAAATCTTTCACATTGATTGTAAGGAAAATATAATTTTCATTGTATTCAAGCTTGTTTTTATTCTCTAAGAAACTCCAGGAATCCCTGCAGATTTTGGGCTCACCTTTAATAAGTGGTTTAAGAATGTTATCGATACATTTAGTGCAGGCGTATGTTATTGACCCCCGACCATCAACTATAGGTCTAAATGGTGGGTTCACAGAACTTTTGTGCAACTTAGGAGACCCAAATAACACAGGAATCTTTTGGGCAGCCATTAATAAATACTGATACATATCTATGTTAATCACTCCTTCCAAGAATAGATCATCTAACGTGCCCTTAATTCTTTTATAGGCTACATTAATCTCATTAATACTAACATGTTGATATACATCTGTAGATAAATAATCATCCATTCTTCTATCATACTCATGTTGGTCCATAAAGACCAAACCTCCACCCTTGTCTGGTTTCATAACCCTGATGTTACATTGATTTAATAAATCAATAAATTCCATTTCCCTCTTTGTAGTATTCATTTTTGTTCTTTCACTAATGTGTGATTCACCTATCATTGCTCTTAAATCTTTTTCACACATTTTTTCGAAGGTACTTAATGTCCCATGCAAGGGAGGGTTAAACACACTAGATACCCTCAAGGTGTTTGTGAGTGAAGAATTTGTTCCCATTAAGGAAACCAGGTTTAACTTAATGTACAAACAGTTTTAGGTCAATAATAGTTCTGACCACATCAGCACTTCTATCTGGGACGAAAGACAGTCCCTTAGCAAAAAATCAACCATTTTCTGCTCTATTGTTAAAATTGTAAAGTTAAATATTTTAAAATCCCCTTGTGTACTATGAAGGATTTGTGGTCCTTCTTGATCCACAACTATCATCTCCTTTGCTGATTGCGACGGTCCTCCTCTGCCCCTGGTTCCTGTTGTTGTTCTGATTGTTGTGTCTTGCTTTGCGATCCCTTTGAAAATCCTGCTGATTATTCAATTCGTTGTTATTTATCTGCTCTTGTCGCACTCTATTGTCCTGAACATTATTGTTCATTATTATTTCACTATGGCTTAATGCCTGTATATTTACAGTTTCATTTGCTGCAGTTTGAAATATTTCTTCATTACCACTCTGAATTCCATCATTAGGTGTGCCATATGGAATAATTTGAATATGTGAAATCTTTGGGGGCGGTGGGTATGCTTTATTGTTAGCGTAATCACTCAAGTCTCTACTTATTTTTCTTTTTTTATTGACCAAAAGTTTTGTTACAGTAGCTTCTATACTAGAAAAAATCCTAGCATAGTCATATCTATACCTAGGAAACTCATTATCCGTGTTAATGGAATGTTCCAACATTTCTAAGTCTGCTTTCAAATTATTGATCTCAGTGTTGTAAAAATTAATTAAAGACTGTAAAAACTCGAAGCCTTGTTTATCGAACAAACCTAAAAGCTCTTGATGGAAAACTGACTTCTCAATTAAACCTACTGGGTATCGCCACTGGTGTAACCCCTTAGGGATGATTTTTTATCAATGCATTCCTGTAGGTATGCTACTTCCAATTGTAGCTTGCGGCATTTAAACAGTTTATGATCAAAATCGTTGAGTAAGGTATTGATGTTACTCACCCCAGCACTCTGATCATGTTCGGCATCACCAGATGTTACGTTTCCAACGAAATCCCTATGGCTTATAAAATTAGCCATAGAAGGTATCACATTGTCCCTTGTTATTTGTTCTGAGTTAATAACCCTGCTATCCAACTTATGCAAGGAGGACGACATGTTCCCAATATCAACTCGAGTCCTGTTCCCATTTCTGTTGGGTGTTACATGTTGTAACCTCCCTAATTCGTTCCTTTCCACTAGGTTTGCTCATTCCGGCTCCGAATTAGCATTATGCTGATGAATATCGGTGCCCCTCTTTTCATCTAATCTTTGGGTCAGGTTATGAACCCGACCCAACAACAAATTCACCAAAGCTGTTAAATTCCCTATAGCGTTCGCCTCTGAGGGAATTATAGTAGGACCCACGGCATTTCCATCCTGCTGTGTAAACAAAGGTGGTGAGTTACTTCTGATATCGCTTGCCATAATCCAGTGAATCACGACCAACAAACTGAATAAAAAACTTAAAAACTTTAAAAGCCAAACACCTGGATTCAAGTATAGTCGGAAAAATGTAACTTAATAACCAGTGAGTAAAACACCCTCTTAAAAAGATGCACCAAAGCTGTTAGTTAATTAATGTTAGTAGTTGTTATATAGTATTCAGTAATTAATAATAGGGTTTTCAATATTATTTTATAGAATTGTCTATTTGCCGAGTAATGTGCGGCTTGTTTTGGCTTTTAATTGGCATAGTGGTGTCATATTTTATCATATTTATTTAGATAATCATTTTTTATAATGTAAATTGGTTTTTCTAATTGAATTATTGTTAATTGGTTTTGTATATAAAGCGAGGTTTATGGAATGTCATTTGTCTGAAGAAGTTGGGGGCAAAGACCCCTTCGAAAGCACTTACAATAACAATAAACTTTTGGTGTTTTACTCACTGGTTATTGAGTTACGTTTTTCCGACTACGCTTGAATCCAGATTGTTGTACTCTTTATAAGATGGATAGCTGTATGGCTTACAAATAGGACATAGCAAGCATCATACAGCAACTGTTCAGGTGAAATCCTTTTTTACAGATAGTCTTTTCCCGGGTTTCTGTCTTAGGCCCTTACTTGTTTAGATTGTATCTTTCAGACCTAATGTTTTCATCCTAGGTGTACTACAGTCTGTATGCAAACGGCCTGAAATTGGGTAAACTGATTACATGTATTACAGAGAAAAAATGAAAACTCCAGCAAAGCTAGAACTTCCACTGAGTGACCTCCCAAATCTCTTGTATCAGAGGTACATGGGATATATGCAAATGACCCTTATGAACAGCAGGTGTTTCAGCTAACTGGCAATTCTGAATGCCCATGACTTGTTTCTTCGACGAAACAAGTCATGGGCATTCAGAATTGCCAATTAGCTGAAACACCTGATGTTCATAAGGGTCATTTGCATATATCCCATGTGCCTCTGATTCAAGAGGTTTGGGAGGTCACTCAGTGGAAGTTCTAGCTTTGCTGGAGTTCTCATTATGTTTTTACTGACTGTTTTTTCAGTGACCTTCTCACTTATTGTTTTAATGTATTACTGAGAAGGTATGTCTGCAAAATAACTTGACTAAATTGACCATTTGACCACAAAAGAATAATATGCTGACAAATATATCAAAACTAAGCATATGAGATTTGGGAGACATAAACTGAAAGGTGAATATTTAATACAGTATGCAGTCATTGAAACTGTAGATTAATTTAAGGACCTGGGTATATAGGTGGATCCAACTTTGAGTTTTTCTAATCACATCAACCAATTGGTTAATGATAGTTATAGAACTAAAGGTTGTATAAAAAGATTTATAAAGTCTAGGAAATCAAAAATGCTGAAGTCATTGTTTGTTAGTTACATTAGACCCAAACTTGAGTATGGAATAACAATATGGAAACCCTGTAAGAAAGCAAGCATGAGTAAAATGGAAATAGTACAGCGGAAATATACCATGGGCATCCATGGATGTGAAAAGTTAAGTTATTATGAAAGACTAAAATATCTGAGCTTGTACAGTGTCTCTTACAGATATCTAAGAGGACATTGTATTTAGGTATATATGGCATTTCGGGACAACTACCTCTGGGAATGTTTGGGTTTATCAAAAAGTGCCAGACAATCATCAGGCAACCTACGAAGAAGATTCTATAGGAATGAGAAGTGTACTAATTGGTTCTCTGACAGAACAGCTGATGCATAGAACAAACTACCAGATTACATTAAAGCAAGTACTAGTTTAGATATTTTTAAGAACAGCCTGGACACTTATTATGGGAACAAGTGTTTTGGCATTTTGGCAAGCTAGAAGGGCATTAATGCCTGTGCTTGAAATATTTGTATGTATGTATACTGTGGTGGAGAAATATTCCTTAATTTAGAGCATAAGTAAATGTGCACTCTTCTGTTATGAACATCATAAAACTCCGTTTCCTATTTTTTTTCTACATGGGGTTGAGGTGTCACATTAAATCTTTCCACCTGTTCATAGGTTCATAGGTTCATAAGTTGGTACTAGGCTATCGGCTCTAGGGCCTATACAAGCCTAGCCATAACAATTCCCTGGCTATTTCTTCCCACCCTGTTTAGCTGCTGGACCCCTGTCTAGTTCCCATTCAGTGCCACTGGCCTACCTTCATCAACAGTCATATATGACTGTCACAGGTTTTCTCTAATGCAGTCCATCTCTTGGCTGTATGTTCTCATTTCTTTTTGTTTTCCTCATGTCTCTTTCTCTCTCAAATCTTCTTCACCAAATTGTGTTTTAGTTTCCTGCATATATTTGAGCTACTATAATCTGTTTTCTTTTGACCTTCTCTACAATTGGAGATACGTTGTCTTCTGCTCTGATGCCATACTTTCTTTGTCACCTGTCTCAGCTCTTACCTCATTGCCAAGATTTCTGTGTGACATAGTAGTACTGGTCACACCAGTGCTTTGTATGCCTTACTTCTTCAGTTTCTTTGGCATTCCTGTGTCACACATTATCCCTAAGACCCTGGGTCATTTGACTGACCTTTTCTTTGACTCCCCCTCTTATTCAGACTTCCCTTCTCCTCAGCCTCCCTTCCCAGATACTTGAAATATAACATCTTCCACCATTTTCCCTTCCATCTCAGTTTTCACTTCCTCAGATTCCCAATATGCTCTAATGACTTATGTCTTGTCCATCCACAGTTTCATCCCATGTAATTTCAGTTTTGCATTCCATTTCCCTATAAGTTCTTGTTCAGAGTCTGATTGCAATGCCACATCATCTGCATATAGTAACTTTCTAGATCTGTCCCTTTGGACCTGTTTGCTAATGTAGTCCATCACCAGTATGAATAGGAAAGGGCTCATGCATACCCACCTCCACTGAGGACCCCTGTGTGAGTATCAATACCATTTGGACCCATGTCACTAGATCCCTATATACAGCCCACACTAATTTTACTAATGTTTTTTGGACTTCAAATCATCACATAGTCTACCCAAACTGGCTCTCTTAGGATGTTGTCCAAGTCTAGAAATGTCCAGTTAGACTCTTTCCTTGTCTCTAGCTTCTTTTCAACTATCTGTCTCACTGCAAATGGTTCGGTTGTGCTGCATCCTAATCTGAGTCCATGTTACTCATCTCCATTCTTACCTTCTACTATTATGCATTTGTATTTACCACTCATCTTTTCAGGCACTTCCAAGCAGTGTGGATAGAGTTTGATACCTCTGTGTTGCCCACATTTGTGAATGCCCCCTTTATTCTTGTACATTGGCATTAGAAACATATTTTCCAGTCATCAGATGTACACTTTCCTTACTTCAATACAGTGACTCCAGCTGCAGTTTTTTTCTCCCCAACTCACCCATCTTGATCAGATCTACCATGAATTCATCTGAGCCTGCTTCTTTCCATGATTTCATTTACTGTTCTTCCTTCTACTAGGGTAATTTCTTCTTCCTCTTTCATTGTAGGTCATGTATGGGGCAGTACAGCTTCTTCAACATTTTCTTCATTCAGAAGCTTTTGGAAATAATATTTCCATCTACCTTTGATGTCCTGTGAACTGGTGAGCAGATCTTTGCTGACATCGCTTGGGAATGGTGTCTTATGACTGTCTTCTTTATTTTTCTATCTACTCCATACAAATTGATAGAGGTTCTTTATGCCATCTGCTGAGTCACTTACCAGAAGTTGGTAGAGTACATTCGACGTGTTTTTCTTCACTATTGCAACTGTTCTCTTAACTTCTTTGTTAGTCAGACAGAATTCAATCTTACTATGTCTGTCTTGTTTATCTTCCACTTTTCCTGCACTTCATCATCTATCTTTCTTTCTTTGGATAACTTCCTGGACTTCCGCATTCAACCACCAGCTTTCCTTATTTATCATATTTCCACATTCAGCTAGACAGTATATCTGTTTTATTAGTCTTTGCATGTGCCATTTTGAAATGCTGCCATTCTTCCTTGAATCCATCTAGTTCATCTTCTTCCTGAGGTGTTAAAGACATGTATGTCCTTGAACTCTTCTGTTTTCACTCCAGTCAACTTCCAAGTCTTCAGCCTTGTCTCTGTTGATCTTAGAAACTTCTCTGACTACTGCTTGAAGCTGATTGTCGCTGCCAGCGGTTTATGCTGTGGGACGACTGTTTCACTGGGGATGGCTTTGCAATCACTGATTCTACACCAGTGTCATTTCTTTACTAGGATGAAGTCTACCTGAGTTGCATTGTCTTGTATGTGATCTAGTGACTGTCTCTTTTGTTTGGCCACCATCAGGTCATTTGCCAAACAGAATTCTAGAGTGGCCTGTCCTTCTATATTCCTATTGATCCAACTATGTGGTCTCAGGCAGCCCTCATATTCTTGTCTGTCTGCCTTGATGTGAGCATTCAGGTCACCCAATATCAGCACCAACTTGCATTGTCCTATTTTAACCAATAGATCCAGCAAATGCTACCCAAGTGCATTTATTTCCTCACCATTACAACCCTTCCCTATGGCATATGTGCCATGAGTATATCACTAATTCTGATGACATCCCTCACTGTATTCAGGAGACTATCACCATAATTTCCACACCACTTCTAATCTGTCCACTAATGGGTAATAGGCTTTGGATTCTACATCGAGTGAAGTTGCTGCACTGCTCTTCCAGTTTGTCTCCGAGATCCATAGTATGTCCGGGTATTTATCCTATCCTCCTGTTACTGAACTTATATTCAGTGTATCATTTCACTTATAGCAGGTTGACTGGTTTTATCTTCAGCTTTCACTCAACAGAGTTATCCCACATAGCCCCATCTGGGTAACTGGACAATAGCTAACCACTAGCTTATTGACCCAGAGCTGCTAGGCTTTATGGTGGACCGCTACTGGCTAAAAGAGAAACATAGACATCTCCTACCATTAGAATGGGTTCCTGACATAGGTCAGATCCTCAATCCATTTATCACTGGCAAATACTCATCACCATTTTTGACAACATAGGTTCATAGGTTGGTACTAGGCTATCAGCCCTAGGGCCTATACAAGCCTAGCCATAACAATTCCCTGGCTATTTCTTCCCACATTATTTACTTTCCTGGACCCCTGTCTAGCAGGGCGACTGACGTGATCCCTGGGGTGAATTTCCTTTCTCCCATCCAATCGTCAAGGTTCCTCTTGAAGAGGTCCAAAGAGGCACTCTGCTTGACATGTATGGGCAATCTATTCCAGAGTCTGGGGAGTCTCTGGGTCAGGAACCTATCCCTCCAGCATGTTTTGTTTATTGTGATGACAAGGTTTAGATCCCTGGAGCGTGTACCTCTGAGGGATTGGGATTTCGTTAAGTGTAGCATGTCTAACAGCTCTGGGTTTGATATGGCCTTGTATGTTAAGCAGAGCTCGCCTCTAAGTAGACGATATGCGACAGAGTATAGCTGGAGTTTTTTAAGGCGGTCAGCGTAGGGCATCTGCTTTAGGCCTGTGATTCTTTTAGTGAGGTATTTCTGAGGCCTTTCCAGTTGTTGCAGATGTCTTGAGAGGTACATACCAAATGGGGCGTTGTATTCTATAATGGGTCTAATGAGGGATGAGTACATTAATAAACATGCCCAAATTACATAGAGCCACTTTTTACACCATCTCTGGCTAACCCTGACATAGTCTGTGATCCACGTTCTCCTGTCTAAATGATACTGTGCCCCACAGCAGTTGGCCTACATAACTGTCCACACAAATGGCACCACCTGGAGACTCTGCTGCTGCCCAGATTTGCAAGTATGAGGTAGAAACACCTAGCATGTTTGAGGGAGGAGGAGAAACTCCACACAAAGATGGGAAAAACATGCAAACTCCAAACAGGCATTGGCCAGATGTCCAGATCTTGGCCAGATGTCCAGATTCCTTGTTTCTGGAAGGTGAAGACCTCAACCATTGTGCTTAACATGGTTGGGTGCAATGACAATCTAATTAATAATGGTGATTATGATTTTTGATAAAAATTATGACATGATTGCACTGGTGCTTTCTCTGTATTTCATTCTTTGTGATTTTGAGGCTGCCACTGTGAAAGGAGTGAGGATTAATATACTATGTGCAGCATTTAAAGTTTTTTTTTTCATTTTACTCAGACTATCTTTAGACATTTGCAACATTGTGGGTTTGCTTTGTAGGGTAAATCTGTAACATTTTAAGCACTTTTTCAAGTAGATTAAGTCTTTAACATTTCAACAATATTTCCCTTAGATATAACTGTAGTACATTAGTGTAGTCCTCATCTTTAGTACATCTCTGGTCTAAGAAGTATTGCTATTGAGCTGTGACCTGTTAAACAACCAGCCAAAATCCCCCTCAGAAATGCCCATCTAAAGAGCACCTCCTAGATCAGTCCTGAAAGCACTCCCTTTGTGATAATAGCTCTTCCAACCTAGTGTTATGGACTACCCTTGTTTCTCCTGCTAGCCTTGTGGACTCTGGTCTCCTGAGGCAGTGTAGGAACTGCCTCACATACACTGACAACTCTCTACTAATAACTCACTCTGAAGAGGTTGTCAACTCACCCACCACTATTCATGCACATAGTACCACTACTCATACACATAGTACGCATCCAACACATAAAAAAAATATGTGGAGGTTCTCTGAAAAGACTTACTGAAATACCAGATACCTCCAAAACAAAAGACTGCTACAAGTAACACAGTTCCCAAGTAAACCAAGACACATAGCAACACCAGTGTCTCACTACCAAGCCCTTAAGACTTAACACTCAAAAGACAAATTTTCTTGCCATCGGAGACTCCACAGTGAGGCACACGGATGTCCCACTCACCAGGTTAGATAAGGAGAAGTCATGGTCAGCTGCCTGTCTGGTGCCAGAACTTGACAGAGCACACATGCACTCAGGTCTCTCAGCTACAAGTACCATTATGACTTTGTGATAGCTCATGTTGGAGTGAATGACATACCTCACTGGACTATATGAAGAGAGACATGATTGAGCCCTAAGAGTATGTGTCCCAGGCAGGTATGTCCCTAGTCTTGAGCAGCATATTCCTCTCACCTAGAATGATGTCACAGTATAAACAAAAAATGATCAATTTTAATAACTGGCTTGGTTTTTGGTGTCATTCAAAGAGGATCCAGTTTCTGTCAGCCTAGGATAACATGATCAACAAACCCCGCTGCTTTTCCAGAGACAGTTTGCACCTAGCACAACTAGGCTTTCGGCTGCTGGCCAAGGCTCTTGCCTCCCCCATAGTGCCTTTTTTAGACAAGGTCTCAAAAAAATTGACGTGAAAATTGCCAAACATTACAAAATAAGGGTCATGCTGCTTAACGCTATGAGCTTTAACCAAAAACTGCACCCTGGAAACACTTCTATCACTGGATGATGTAGATGTCTGTGCAGTCACAGAAACCTGGTTCAAGGCCTCAGTGACTACCCCAGTATTGCAAGGCTACAATGCCTTCCACACATTCAGACCACATAACAAACATGTCAGAACCAAAGGAGGAGGTGTTTCTATTTATATTAGAGATAAATTAATTTCTTGACTAGTTACACTGGACAACTCCATGGAGTTACTCCAAGTTCAGATTACTCTAGGTAAGACCTCCATTCAAGTCATAGCTATTTATAGATCCCCCTCCATGGATCATGATATGCATGAGGGCTACTTGACCAAACTGGACTCAATCCAAATATTGCCAAACACTCTGGTCATGGGGGATTTCAATTATCCCACCATCAACTGGAAAACATACTCTAGCTGTAACTCACTAGCACAAAAGTTCCTTGATTTTTTTAACTCAAATGCCCTGGAACAAATTGTTCAAACTCCAACAACAGGAACAAACATACTAGATCTGGTCCTCACTAACATGACAAACAGATGCACAACACCAACTGTCAGACTCTCATTCGTTAAATCTGACCAGAAATCAGTCGCCTTTGAACTGGCACTAACATCAGAACTCACAAACTGTAAACTCAGACTAAAAAGCTTCTCCAAAATAAGTTATACCCTCCTAGGGGAAGGTATAAATATATTCCAATCCCCAACCCCAGCTGGAAGTGGTAAATACACCAAAGTTTATACTAAAGCTCTGTACAATCACTGGTATAAGTGTATAGACTCAGATGTTTCAGAGGGAATCAAAGCGAGAGCTGCAAGTAAACAAATGCTGACCTGGTGGACATCCTGTATTAAAAAACTTAAAAAAAAAAAAAAAATCCAAAAAGTTGCTGTCTAAGAAAACTAAGGCGAGGCTCCAACAATGGGAAAAAACCCTCCTCAGCCTCAACAGGCAAATAAGACCACATGCCAACTCCTCTAAGCGTAACTTTGTAAAAAACTTAGCAATCACAGTTAAGGATAGCCATAAGGCCTTTTACAGCTATGTACTTGGCTTAAAAGGTAGGACCCAAGCATGTGCCAAACTAACGACTAACGGTATCACACACACTGATACCACAGAGATAGCAAACTGACTAGAGGACAGATTTGGTGAAAATTTCATTTCCTTATCCACTCCAAACTTATCACAAACCTTGCCCCCAACTTCCTTCCCATATATCCGAACAGCAGGTCATTAAAGCCACTTCCCTATTAAATAAATAAAAAGTGGAAATGTCGAACGGCCAAATAAATGAAAAGGCCATTCTTCAAAATGAATATTGTGGGGGGCTGTGCTCCACTAATTATATATACCAACTCCGAGATCACAGTACAGTGAAGAAAGGCAAAATTTCCAGCCTTCACTGTACAGCGATCAAACAATAGCGATATTGAGTAATGGCCTTTTCGTTTATTTGGCCGTTCAACATTTTCATTTTTTGTTTATTTAATAGGGATCCATTAAAGCCTTGTCGAAGGCAAAAAAAAAACACAGCCTCTATGGGACCAGATGGTATCCAGGGCTGTCTTCTAAATAAATTAAAACATGAACTAGTATCATCATTAATTACCCTATTCAGTCACAGTATAACTGCTGGCTTTGTTCCTGCAGAATGGAGAACAGCAGCAGTTATCCCCCTACACAAAGGTGGCTTAGCAACAGACCCAGGGAATTATAGACCTATACGTCTGACCAGCCTCATCTGTAAAGCCATGGAATGTATCATCATGGACCTCATAAATAAAGACATAGGCAACCTCCAGACCCTGGATCTGACTCAATTTGGCTTCAGCAGGGGCAGATCCTGACAGTTAAGCATGATGGAGTTTTTTGAAAATGTGACCAGGGCCATTGCCGAGTGTAAATCTGTGCACACAGCATATCTCCACTTGGCAAAGGTCTTTGACACAATCCCCCACTCAGGCATTACAGATAAACTTAGCAAACTGAATTTAAACCCCTTTGTTGTAAGATGGGTTGTCAACTGGCTCACAAACCAGACACACACTATCAAAGTGGTGACCCCACATCAACCAGCAGACCTGTCACCAGCAAGATGTCTTAAGGGTCAGTGCTGGGCCTCTACTGTTTAGTATATACTTCTCAGAAGTTCAGGCCAAAACTAAGGGGGTATTGCTGACCAAGTCTGGGGAAAAATGCAAACTGGCTGCAATTACTGATTCCCCAAATGATGTCAGTATACTTCAGGAGGGTCTTAGGCAGACCAATGACTGGTGTCTTAGTCATGGTCTCAAACGGAATGTAAAGAAATGCATCATCATTCCCTTCTGTAAAAACAATGTCCCTTCACATTATCAAATTAACAACAATACCCTATGTACCTATGAAGTGGTAAGAGATCTGGGATCATAAGTAGACTGCGACCTTTACTTTGACCATCATGTGTCTACTGTAGTAAGGAAGATTTTCTATGTAGCACACTCGACTAGCAAAGGCATCACCTCTAGAGCAAAGGAGGTTATAACCCTTCTATACTTGTTCCTAATCAGGCCCATAATTGAGTATAATGCCCCTTTCAGCATGTGCAGTACAAAGCACCTGCAGCAATTGAAGAGACCTCAGAGGTTTCTAAATAAGAAGATCAAGGGACTCCAGCGCATGCCTTTTCACTATACTCAGTGTTGTATAGACTTCTTAGGGGAGACCTATGCTTGACTTACAGAGTAATCTCCGACCCAAACCTAATGAATTTGCTGCACATCTGTAAATCAAATGGGACTAGAGCTACCTATTCCAGGGACCTAAATATGGCCTGCGACATGAATAGGACATGCTGGCAGGACATATTTGTCTTCCAGTGACTGCTACATCTTTGGAATGGGTTACCAATTCATGTGAAGCACAGCACCTCTATGACACTGTTCAAAAGGACCCTGGACAAGTGGATGGGATACCATAAATTCTTACTGGGAATAGTGCCCACAATACTCCTAGACATGTGTATTCATTAATAAATACAATCCTGGGTATTGATTACAGTAGCTACGGTATTACATTAGGATGAAATGGTTAGGCTTGAAATGACCTCCGAGTTGATAGCCTAGTAACCTCCTATGATTCTAGGATCCTATAATCCTATGAAGGTGAACAGTGTGATTGAAGTTTTCCTGATGCTTTATACTGATTTGTGGAAGACAGTTATATTTTTTGGTCAGCTGTGCAAATGTATTACAAAGAAGACTGTTTATTTTAAATTTTCACCTATATTTTCAAAATCATTTTGGGCTGTCACTAATGTAAGCTTGTGCCATTTCCCATGTACACAGACATATACAGAAGGACAGCCCCTTTGATTGCAGTGTTTATTTGGATGTCACATATGTAACACAAGTGTTTTGGTGACTGTTTTGTTAAGAAGCACCATTGGATTGTTGATTTAAGAAGTCATATTAAAGTCAACAAATCTGTTACTCTGAATAGGAAATATAGGATGGCTAATGAGCCATGTGAAGTGTAGTTTGCAGAACTGAGATTCTTTCAGTGCCTTTGAGATCGTCAGATATGTCACTAGAAATTTGTCTATCTGAAAGACTATTGCTCAATAATTTGGACATTTATGTTGCTTGTTTTTTTTTTTTTTCTGAAGTGTGAATAAAATATGTGCTGTAATTTTGGCGGCTGTTTTTTGAGATGATAGTGGAGTTGGATAATTTGTGCTGACAGCTAGATGGGCTCTGTTAATAGTGATTTGGATATACCGTGCATTCAATTATTTGACATAAACTCTTATTTTTTTTCTGCATATCTTCACATTATAAATTCAGGTCAGGTACATTTAGATCATTAAAATACAATGGAAAAAATCCAAGACTGAAGACTATTAAATAAAAGTCATTTTATTGACAACAGTAGCACTTTCGTGCAAAGAACACTTCTTCAGACCATAACAACAAAATAAAAACTATAGGTTTATATACTCTCCAAAACTAATAAAATCAATTAAATACCATAACAACCAATAATTAGTGCCATACTTTGCTTAGTTTTAGAACAGGCTTAAGGAGAACACTGTCATTCAAACCAAAAAAAAACGTGTCTGATTGCAGAGTAATTATCCATTTTGCTTCAGTAGCTTCAGTTCTATCTTTTAATGGTCCACCTCTAAAAATCTTGGAATTAACTGTACAACCAGAAAAAAGATAATGCCCAGGATTTGCTCTAATATGTTTATTAAGTGCATTACTGCTTACATCTCTTCTAATCTCCTAAATGTTCCAAAATCCTATATTTTAAACTATGGTCAGTTTTACCAGCCTAAAAACAAAAGCAATCTTTAAAGGTTGCTAAATAAACTAAATCCTGGCTCTAGACTTGCAATCAGCGTAGAACTTCATTTCATATTTTATTTTAGTAGAAGGATGAATAAAAAAGTTGTTACCAAAAATAGAACTGCATGCTTTATATCCCCGGCAGGGAAACATACCATCCTATTTGGCAATAAGGGCTTCTTCGAAGTAATGTTCTTGGCACAACACATTTGTTTCAAAAATGATTTATTCTTATAAGTAAAATCAGGCTTTTCACCAACTATATTTTTAATTTGTTCCTCTATCAGTAACACAGGCCAGTTTCTCCTAATGATGTCACATACCATACCTATATCACTACTATAAGAGATATTAACCCTCACATCATTCCATGATAGTCTGTTAATGAATATTCGGTTGTCCACCTGAAAAAAAAAATACGGTTTACCTACTGTTCCCCTCATACTCTTTACATGTTGAGACAAATCTCTAACTTCTTGGGGTTTATAACCCTTTTCTTCAAACTCATCACATAATGATTGAAAAGCCTTATTGACACCTACAGCATCAGTATGCAGCCCAGAACTGACCTTTCATTGCATTATGGTTGATGTAGGTGGGGTGCATATTAGTTCAATGGAGCTTATTATTTCTCCAAGATTTCATAAAAATCCTAGTTTCTAGATTTTAATGATTATTTTTAAAAAGCTGAACATCTAAAAATAGTGAAGTAAGAAAAGTTGACCGTGAACCTCAAAAAATCACTACTAGAATTCAAATTATCAACAAATACATTCAAATGAGACTCATTCTTTCTCTATAATAAAAATAAATTATCGACAAATCACCTATAGTAAACAAATTTTGCCTTAAGATCAACATTATTCAAAAGATATTAATTTCCCAAAATGCCATAACAATATTGTTGTAGCTATGGGCACATGTCGTGCCCATAGCTACACCAGGTTTCTGCAAAAAATACTCATCATTAAAAACAAATACATTAATCTCTAAAATTAGGTTTAAAAGTACACAGATCAGAGAAATTTCATTATTAGTATAATCACTATTATCAGTTAAAAATCTCCTGACTGCTTCTAAACCATAATCATTAAGTATCACGGTAAACAAAGTACATATATCCAAAGTAACTAAGATCAACTCTGTACAATCTATATAGTACTAACACCTTCTTATAGTCCTTGTAAGAAATATTCTGTACCCTTGAGAACTGCAAATGTCTTGGTTAAAATTGGTTTTAATTTATTCTCAACATAAATGGAAAGGGGTTCCGTAATCCACCCTTGTCCTGCTATAATTGGTCTCATAGGTTGTTCAGTGGCATGCTTATGTATTTTGGGTAAGCCATGTAAAATAGGAAACAGAGGTTCATCTCCATTTAAAATTCATGTATAATCATAACTCAGTAGGTCTATCATAAGTAAGTCATAAAGTTCATCATAAACATTTTTAAACATTTAGCCTCTACATTCGCCAACTTGGCATATACATTAGAATCAAATAAGTCATTGTACATACTGTTCAGGTTGAAAAAGGTGTCTAATACAACAATAGCACTGCCTTTGTCAGCAGGATGAATCCTAATGCTATCATTAGTTTGTAATTCTTTGAGAGGCTGAAGTTCCTCATACATTAAATTGAAAAAATGTTTACTATGCACTATGCCTACCCTTATTCTGCAATGCCTGTTTCAAATCAGATTCACATACTCTGATAAAAGCATCCATCATGGATTGAAGGGGTGGATTAAAAACACTCTGTTTCTTTAATTTATTCGAAACAGGTTGCTTGTTAGGAAAAGTAATTTCAACACAACTCCCCTGGCAAAAAGTTGCAAATCCAGCATTATGTCACTAAAATCAGAAGTTTCTGACAGGATAAAGGACAAACCTCCATTCAATTCTGACAATTGAGACGATAAAATTGTTGAAGAAATATTAACAACTAATGTTGTAGAAGCCGAACTCTCTTTGTTCCTGCTAGTATCTCCAATGGTTGTTCCAAAGACTGATACCTCTTTCTCCTGTCTCTGCTCTCCAACCAGTAGTTGTTCTGTGATTTTTGCTTCCTTAAAGGAACAGGAAGAATCAGAAGATTTAAAGGGTATAAAGAGACAGCTATATCCAAAACTTTACATCTTGGTCCTAAATCGGTTCTCATGGCCTTGTTTGAACTAGTAAGAGCAATCGTTACACCTAACTTAGCTGGTTCACTAACAGCAGCAGAAGACTCCATAGCATGAATTAAGGTTGTATCTATTGTTGTAGCCTTTGTACGCGTCTAGACAAATATCTGCCCACTTTTAAAGTCACTGTAACCATGCTGCAACTTTCTCATTTTTGCTGCTGCAATTTATTTTCATATTGGTGTACATTGTTCTGCATTTCATTAATTCTCATTAAGCAGGCTTCCTGATTAAATTTTCATTTCAAATAATTAAACACCTGCTCATTTTGTGACACGAGTCCTACCTCCATAGGCTTAAAAAATTCTAGCAATAGCCTAATATAGTTAAAACCATGTTCATTTAGATCATCCCACCTTATTCCTTTTCAATATCATTTCAGTCCAGGCAACTTTGGCCTTTCCCTAGCCTAAGTAAAAATCTCTCATTATATTTTTAAATTCCAAAAAAATACACTCAGGAGGCAGTCATTTTTAAATTCCCTCAGAAAATTCACTAGAATATGCCAAAGAAATGATTGAATGTGTACAATAATAGAGGGAGAACAGAAACTATAATGTCTGTATCCTTTCATTCTACTCTAACCCAAGTATTTCTAACTGCAAAATTCTGTCTTTCACCTCTTTTCCAAATCTTTGTAATCCTTATTAATAGAAACTTTAATATTATAATCTAACCATATTCCCAGATATTTAGTATGGTCTTCTTTCCATACAAAGTCATATTTTAGGTGAAAGGCATGAGATGACCTAAAATTCATAGGTATTGCTTGTGTTTCTGGCTTATTGATCATTTACCCTTAAAATAACCAAAATCTGTCCAGTAGCTGAAATCGTCTGACACTATCCCTTGCACATTTCATTAAATATAGCAAAACATTATCAACAAACAAAAATATCTTAATTTCACTCCTGCTCTATCAAGCACTCTTGTAAATCCAAACACCATACCATTCCTGCTAGGATTTCTAAGTAAAAAGCAAGCAACACATGGGGCAAAAGGCCAGTCTTGCTGCATTCTTCTTGAAGGTCTAGATAGCAAGGACAATCTAGCATGTATTTTACTTCAGAGATATAAGCTTTGTATATGGTGCTGCGGTAGCGTTGTCGCCTCACAGTAAGACACTGTCCGGTTCGATTCTCAGCTAGAGCGTCTTCTGCGTGGAGATATGCGTGAATGGGCGTACGTTCGTTGAAGGTTATGCATCTGGGCTGGCAACTCGGCACGTAAAAATCAACTGCCAATCATTAGCGGACCGGAGTTCCACTGTTGCGACCCCTAACTGGGGAAAGCCGAAAGACACAACAACAACAACATATGGCCACAGTCAGCTCCATGAATTCCGCAGGAAACCAAAACACAAAAAGTACCTTTGTTAGATAGCAAGACTGTACTCTGTTAAACGTCTTTCCTGCATCTAAACTTACAACAAATAGTTTGTCAGCTTTGCAGTTTATTTTACTACGTCATTTTCTGGAATGAGTTTCACTGCTACATCCTTCCTTGACAAAGATGCTTCTCTTGTTTACAAACTCTCATCATGTATTTGTTTACTGGGGTAGAGCACTGAGACAGATTTGCCTACTTTCAAACTCAGCCTAAGAGCACTGTCTCATCAACTGATGTATACCACGTTCAAAACACAAATCTGTTACAGTTGTAGAAACCATAAATAAAACAAAACCGACCAGTAGAAATGCTCAGTTTATTAACAAAATAATAAACATAAATAAAGCTTTTGGGATGATCCTTCTTCAGTATTTAAAATTCTCATTAAAACAACCATTTTTTATACACTCAGTAAAATTAACACATGACACAGCCAACATATAATAAGAATGTGTTAATTAAGTAATTTGTTACATCATTACCAACACATTCCCTCAAACCTTTGCTTTAAAACTATCAGTTTAAAAAGGAAAAACATAGAAATACACAGTTCAACATTCCCTTGCTTATATTCTTTTTGTTTGGCAACCATTATTGGTTTAATTGTTATCATATTATTGAGGCTAGGGCATATGTTCACTTCCAACCTCACTATCCATTTGTATTCAGCCAATTCCAATTTATTATTTATATCCCATTCTTTCAAACTTTTGTGTACTGTGTCTAGTACTTTAAATCTGAAAAAAATGAGATGGACCCTTTTCACTTATGTGTTTTGCTAAGGCATTGGTTGCTATTGCTCTCCTAATTTCCGACCTATGCTCAATGATATGATCTATTAACCTCCTTTAGCATTTGCCCACATAGAATCCTTCACATTCAGCACATGTTGCTAAATAGACTATTACTGCTGTATTACGTGTTGCATGATACTTGATATCATAAATTTGTTTAGTTACTGGATGTAAGAACTGTAGCTTATTGCAAATGCTTGTGCAACAATTGCAATTATGACATGGAATAGTGCCAGGTTTGTGTGTCATCGGAACCAACAAATTCACTTCAAAATCCTTATAGCACAATCGTCTTTTCAAACTACTACTATTTTTATATGCAAACCTTGGCGCAGAACTCAACAATGCAGATAATTCAGGTTGCAGTTCCTACGAATTACATTTTCTACCTGTTTAGTTATACTGTTAAAAGTTGTAACATATCTTAAATTATTTGAGACAGTAACATTTTGAGCAACATCATTTTGAACAACATCACTATACACAGTATCACTAAAAAATGGGGGTGCTAGCAGACTTCTATTATTCAACACATCATTCATCATTTCCAACACTTGCTTAGTATCATATCCTCTATAAATTCTTTAGATAGAATCTCCATTTGCTCTTTACATTTCATGGCATCTGTATTTAGCCTATTAATTCTTAGGAATTGACTCTTTACAATACCTCTGAAAACATGTCTGGCATGCATGCTTTTGGCATGGGTGTACTTATTTACATGTACATCTTTTTTGTGCACAATTTAACATCTAAATACAATATTTTATGATTTGAGAACATCATAGTAAACCTCAGAAAGGTTGTAGTATTATTCAAAAATTCAATAAAGGTATGCAGGAGTTGTTCATTGCCCCTCCACACCATAAAGTAGTCATCCACAAAACGCTGGTAAAATAAAATATTTTCCTTAAATGGATTCAGGGTACCCATTATATAGTCTTTCTCCCAGTGATTCAACACTATATTACCATAAGTGTTTGCCATGGGAGTACCCATGGCTACATCTGACACCTGCAACAATTGAGACCCATTAAATAGAAATACATTCTTATTTAAAACTATCTCTATCATACTGCAGAGATTTTCTATTTGTCTCCCTGACATAGATGCTAAGATGCATAGTGCATAAGAATTCTCGAATTGCCTTGATACCATAATTATTAGGGATTACTGTGAATAAGGAGCCTATATCTAGTGTCATCATAATATAGTCATCTTCAGTATTGCTCCTATACCAGGCATATAATTTTTTAAGGAAATCACCCATGTCTTTTATATAACTGGGACAGAGTGTTAAATACTTACTTAATGTGCTCTGTATATATATATATAGATATATATATATATATGGATAAAGGCTCTGTTACCCACCCCCTCCCTGAAACTATGGGTCTCATGGGTGGCTTTGTAGTAGACTTATTCAGCTTAGGAATACCATAGATCACAGTAGTAATGGGACATGATACTGTAAAATAATTAAATAAATCAAGTGAAATATCACCTTGAGTTTGTAAATCATAAACAAACATACTGACATCAGAAATGACTCTTTTTACATCCAGAAAAGTAATTTCTCTAAAAGTTGTTATATCTTTCATAAGAAGTAATTCATCAGCTCAATATATTCCATCTTATTAAAAATAACTGTTGCTCCCCCCCTTATCAGCTTGTTTGATGATTATGTGCTTATTCCCTCATAGTTCTTTAAGTGCTGAAAACTCTTCATATAATAAGTTGTAGTAGTTCAATTTTCGCTTTCCTGTTGATACATCATTATACAAATGTCTCAAGTCATCTTCACATGCTGACATGAAGGCATACAAAACAGGGCAATTATTAGGGATAAAACACTTGACTTCCTAAGTAAAGGAGATCGACCACTTTCCATATCTTTAAAGATAAATTTTAAGCAAACATTCCCAACAAAAACTTTTAAATCTGTTATTGCATCTACTACCATGTCTTTTGTGTAGGGTATAAACTGTAAACTCTTGTTTAATAACCCTTCGGCTGCTTCTGTTACTTGATAAATTTAGTACAGAACTTTTTGGCTTACCATTCATTTGCGTTCTTGCTTGTTTTGAGGTATGGGGCTGTTGTTTTTTCTTTTTACTGCATTTGAGCTGATCCGATGCTGTGAACGGCCCAGAGATTGAGACCGTTGGTTCATTTCTACCTTCTCTGGCAATTTTGTTACAATGGGTTTGGTAAGCTTTAAAAGAACCTCTTCATTTTTGGATGATGCCGAAGAAACGGTTGAATCTGACGCCACACTTCTTTCTAGCGCGTGTTTGGACAGTAAGGTGGAGCTTCCTACTCCTTCCTGGTTGTTCTCAATTTTCTCACCAATAGGGTCAATGTCTTGATTGTTCCTCATCTCTTCATTGGCCCATTGTGATATCTGGCTGGATGCTTACTCATTCTGTAATCACCCTTCAGCATGTTGAAGCTTCCTATTAGTCGTTGGCTGTTCAATATTTATGGGCAATTCGGAATCTGTGAAGGTATCTAATTCATACATCATACCCCTTCTAGCCAGAGTATTCTGATTATTGTACACAGGATGGGAAGTTTTGGGCCAATTAAAGATATGCCTCTTATTAAAGTCATTGATATCCCTTTGCAGCTTACATTGCTTCATTATTTGCAGCTTACTGTAAAATGCATTCATTCAGTTAAGCATCAGTTGGTACATTCCAGCTATGCTTGTGAAATAAGGGGAATTAATAATTTAATTCTCAAGGTTTATTTTCTCATATGAGCATTCTTTTTCAATATCTACAAAGTAGTCATTCATTAGAATCATATAGTCCCTGTTCAGCTTCAGGTTCAGTTGTTGCCATGCTTTCAAGAGTATGGAATAAATGTTGGCATACGTCGGCATCTTTAGAATCCGCAATCCCCTCGGCACTATCTGAAACTCCAAATAAGCTGAAAAGCTAAGACACTGCCATTGGAGTTTCTTAAAAAACTGAACTTTCTTTTCCAGTTGTATCAATAATTTATCTAGGTCACCATTGGTCTGGGGAGTGGCTACCATATTAACCTCTTCAGTGACTGTTGGATGAGCCAAGAGTGGATTACCTGATAGTACTAACAAGTCCCGCACCAAGCTTTTGCTTGTTGGAAACATTCTGTTAGATACTTGCTTCTTTTGTAATGGCTGTGTCATCTTGAATTACTCCAAGTGGCTATAGTAAATTTAAACCACTTTTGCCACATTCAAAACATGAATCTGCTACAGTTTAATCCACAGGAATGTAGAAATCATAAATAAAATGAAACCGACCAGTAGAAATGCTCAGTTTATTAACAAAATAATAAACAGAAATAAAGCTTTCAGGATGGCCCTTCTTCAGTATTTAAAATTCTCATTAAAACAACCATATTTATACACTCAGTAAAATTAACACATGACACAGCCAACCTATAATAACAATGCATTTGTGATGGCCATGCCCTGGCCCAGCAATCAAGGAACCTCAATTCTCACCACTAACACAGTAAAGTACAATTTCCCTTAAGTGCACACAGAGATCACAGTCAGTCTGGGGCCGGTTGCTCCCTTGCTCCCCAGGTCCCCAATAAGCCACTGGCACATCTATAGGGGCCAGATCTCAGCCTAGCTGGCAAACTAACCTCCAGTACCCTCTCTGTCCCACCAGTGCTTTGTGTCCCTGCCCAGGTAGCTGAGATACCACACACACTTTGAGATAAGTATTTATACAACTTCACAGACACTCCTGGGAAAGGCTGACACAGATTTGTCAGCTATGCCCCTTTACCCAGACTATACAGTAGTAATTTCTACCACCACCAGCTAATACTTATCAGCTACCCAAAGGCCCTTAAAAGAGTGTCCAATTATTACTGTGCAATATTATTATTCAATTGGTAATGTGACTGATCAGTCTAAGGATTATTAGAATGGCCTTGTACAATAAACTCTATAAATATGCAAAGTACTCTAGAGCTTACTTATCACTACACAAACCAGCCACAGGTAAAAGGTTTTAAAATGTAGTGGCACAGTGGTGCAACGGTTAACATTGTCGCCTCACAGCAAGAGGTTCTCAGGTTCGATTCTCGGCTGGGGTGCCTTCTGTGTGGAGTTTGCATGTTCTCCCTGTGTTCACGTGGGTTTCCTCCGGGTACTCCGGTTTCCTCCCACATTCCAAAGACATGCACCTGGAGCATTTCTCCCCGGGCCTCCGCTGAAAACAGGCTCTGTGGAACCTAGTCGGACATTCCCGGTCAACAAATGTTAAATAAAATAAATAAATAAAATATTTAATAATAAATAATTAAAAACACAAGACAATACTACTACACCACAGTGATATCTAAGAGTTCAGAGATCACACAGAAACTTAAAACAATACAGTAGGAAAGTTCTGATATAACAGAAAAACACTTAGCCTAACTTTCTTCTAAGTTCCTAGCTATTACTACAAGAAAACATACTTCTAAGATACTACTTACATAAAGAGAGAATAAGGCAGTGCTGAGAGTTGGATATCAAGATCAAAATGCTTACAGTCTCTCTCTGAACAATAGCTTTTAAACTCACTAACAAACATCTCTGATGGGGCCTCCCAGATTACATCATTTTGACACTTAGGTTTTCCCAGTATACACATTACATCACTTTGACAATTAGTTTGGAGTTCCCAGGCCAACAGGCCACACTATCCAGCAAGTTAACACCTGCTCAGGAAACTATAACAATAAAAGTCATTTCACATGTACACTCTAGTAATTATTCCTTAAGTTAAGACAATAGAAAGAATGTGTTCAGTTAGCATCTTCGGCACCACTATTTAGATCAAAAGATATACAGGACATAATTTTGACTTCAAAGAACATTTGAAATGCTTGGCTTAGTTTTCCTTATAGCAGATCACAATGTTGCTACAATCTTGAAGTTCACATTTTACACATTACAGTGTTTTCTTTCATTTAAGAAACAAGGTTGCATTTTACATTTATATTTACAAATGATAAAATTATGTATCAAATTCCCATTGCCCATCTTCCCGCAATCTTCACAGTGTTAATTCAGTAATTACTGATCTGACACTAATCTGATCACAGTTTTAGTTTTAGGGTATTGCAATGTCTCTATAGTACCATTGGGGGGGGGGGGGCTAATACCAACAACTGTTTAGAGCAAGCTGTGTTACATTGGATTTTGAAACTACAAGCTCACAGGTACACAGGCATTAATGCTAATGTGAGTATAACACCTGTTTTGAGTGGGCGTAAATTCAATAAGTAAGGTGAGATAGCCTCTGTTTCAAAGATGTCTTGTGATAGGATGATTATTTTTATAAAATGATGTTGCAGTAATATTATGTCAGGATCTGACGAAGCGTACATAAAGTGAAAGCGCGCATCTATTTGTCATTTTATTTTATTTTATTAAAATGCTTTTCTATCGTGGCTGCCTTACTGGTTTTTGTTACTTGTCTGTTCCTTGCATCCTCCAGCTTTGACATCTGGGAATTGTTTGGTGGTTTTGTTTTGCTGCATTTTTATTACAAAGGAAGAAAGTAAAAGACTCCCTTCCTCAGTATGGGTCATCTTTGTTTTTCTGGTGAGTTTCTCCCATTTGAATTCATACCTTATATAGTGCCTTTATATAAACATAGCTCAACATAGTTTTGCTGTTTGCTAATGCAACTAATATAAACCATCACTGAGTATGACATTTTAGTTGTGATACATAAATCAGTATTTCATTACATGCTATAGCTTCACTCCCTTATATACATAGTTACTAAAATTTTAGATACATCGTTATCAGCTCAGATTATAGACTTGCAATGTGGCTGACATTGCAGTACAACTGACATTTCTTCAGTATATTTACTCTATCTTGAAGAATTTTTTTATCCAACTCCATCAGGCTATCACACAAGACCATTTCCTAAAGGCACTAACAGAAGCTAAAATACTACATCAATGAATCCTGACAATATCCCTGAATGCTTCTTAAGTAACACGAAGCACAATTAAGTAACCCCTACCCCCCAACAGCACTGTTCAGCCTCAGCCTCCATACAGGTTTTGTACCAAGAAAATGGAGAACAGCTAAAGTCATTCCCCTGCATAAGGAAGGACTTTTCACAGACCTAGGAAATTACAGACCCATAAGTCTGATCAGCCTAACATGCAAAGCCATAAAAAGACTTATCATGGAACTAATTAGTAAGGATATAGGTAAGCTCCAAACAATGGACCTATATCAGACTAGCTTCATCAAGGGCAGGTCATGCTTACTGTACCTGGTAAACCTTTTTGGAAAGGTAATCAAAGCAACAGATGAAAGTAAAATGGCACACACCTCATACCTCAATCTAGCCAAAGCTATTGACACAGTCCCCCACTCAGGCATAGCAGAATAGCTAAAAAACTTGGAATAAATCCATATGTCACCTGCTGAATTGCCATCTGGCTCACAGATAGGACACTGTAAATAAAATAAGGGAAGTTACCTCCACAAATAGATGAGTCACCAATAGAGTCCCCCCCCCCCCCGTGGTTCTGTGTTGAGATCACTCCTATTTGGCATCTACTTCTCTGACGTAAAAACTAATACCAACAGGCTTTGGCTGACTAAGGTTGCAGATGACTGTAAGCTAGAAGCAGTCACTGAATCCCCAAATAATTTAACCATCCTACAGAAAGGTTTGTCCCAAATAAATAACCATTGCCAAAATCATGGATTGAAGCTAAATGCCAAAAAATGTCATTATCATATCCTTGGGAATTCCGCCATTCATTCATGCCCCTAAGAGATGACCAAGTTATTTGAGTTTTGGGAAATTATGTGGACAGTGGCCTAACTTTTGACCAATATATATCCATTGTCATAACAAAGTCCATCTGTACTACTGCACAGTTTATAAACAAAGGTATTATGTCTAGATCTAGGGATGTTATTGTCCCACTTTACTCAACTGTCATTAGACCAGTCATTGAGTATAATTCCATCCTTTGGCGTGTATCTGTCCAGACACATGCAACAGCAGGAATGCCCACAGAAATACCTTGTTGAAAGGATACAAAGTTTAAACAGTATGTCCTACATGGACTGACTCAAATCCCTATCACTATACTCAGTATCCTACCACTATACTCAGTATCCTACAGTCTGTTAACAGGTGACCTGTGCCTAGCATACAAGGCATCTTCCAACCCAGTACTGATGGATTTACTGCACATCAGCAAGTCAAATGGCATAAAAAATACTTGGTCTAGTGATTTAAACCTCTTCTGAAGCATCAACAGATCATTTTAGAACAGGTATATTTCTTAGAGGATATCTCTGCTCTGGAACAGACTTCCCTTCCATGAAAAACCAAGCTCATCCCTGTCCATATTCAAACATAACTTGGATATAGGTTCATAGGTTCATAGGTTCATACTAGGCTATCTGCCCTAGGGTATTTATAAGCCTAGCCAGAGTGTGTTTGGCTTTCGCCACCCATTTTAAATTAATTTTGCTATGCCCTTTTTCGAGGTTAGTATACTGTGCCTCTGTCTAACAGTGACACAAAAGTGATACCCGGGGTAAACCTACGATCTCCCATCCACTCATCAAGATTCCTCTTGAAGATAGTCAATGAGGGACTCTACCTAACCTGGACTGGGATTTTATTCCAGAGTGAAGGGAGCCTCTGGGTTATGAATCTGTCCCTCCAGCATGTCCTATTTATTTCAGTGCTGAAGTTCAAGTCTCTCGAGCGCGTAGCTCGATGGGATTTGGATTTTCTGAGGTGCAGCATGTCCATTAATTCCGGGTTGGACATGGCTTTATACGTCAGGCACAGATTGCCTCTGAGCAGGTGGTATGCCACTGAGTAGAGCTAGAGTTTCTTTAACCGGGCAGCATATAGCATCTGTTTGCGCCCTTTGATCCTCTTGGTGAGGTACTTTTGGGGTCTTTCCAGTTGCTGCAGATGTCTGGTAAGGTACATCCCAAAAGGGGCATTGTACTCAATTATGGGCCTGATGAAGGATGAGTAAAGAGGCATGATGACCTCCCCTGATCTAGATGTGAATCCCTTCATGATTAGGTGGGCTATATAAAATGTTTTTCTAACCACTTTGGCCACGTGGTTGTCAAATGAGAGATTGCTATCAACTTGGGTCCCCAGGTCCCTAATTACTTCTTCTGTACTTAATGGATTACCACCTATGTGGTAATTTGTGGGCACTTTGTTTTTGCCAAAGGGGATGACTATACACTTTTTGGCGTTTAGCTTGAGGCCATGGCTCTGGCACCAGTTGTCTGTTTCTATGAGGCCCTTTTGGAGGATGCTTGTGTCGGCTGGAGAGTTGATTATGGTGCCCAGTTTGCAATCATCTGTGAACTTGGTCAGCCACAGTCCTTTCGTGTTGGCCTGTACCTCCGAGAAATATATACCGAACAAGAGAGGTCCCAGGACTGAGCCTTGTGGAACGTCACTTGTAACTGGTTTGGAGTCTGACATGGCTCCAGCAATTCTAACCATGTGGGTTCTGTCCTTGAGCCTGTTTGCAACCCATCTAGTGACATAGGGGTTTATATTTAAGTTGGTGAACTTATCTATAATGCCCGAGTGGGGTATTGTATCGAAGGCTTTTGCGAGGTCCAGGTAGGCTGTGTGGACCACCTTCCCCTCGTCAATGGCCTTGGTGACTGTTTCAAAGAAATCGACCAGGTTTAAGAGGCAGGATCTGCCCTTAACAAAGCCGAACTGGGTAGGATCCAATGTCTGTAGGTCCCCAATATCTTTATTTATGAGGTCCATGATGATCCTTTCCATAGTTTTGCAGACCAAGCTAGTCAGGCTTATGGGGCGATAGTTTCCAGGATCCATTGAGGCACCACCTTTGTGGAGAGGGACCACTGTTGGATGAGAAACAGAAAATTTGCCTCAGGAATGCTTGCTGTACTACAAATGGACAGAAGCAGCTCCTAAATGCTTTATCCCATAAATATGGATGGGTAAGGCCAAGTGTGACACCAAATGAGACAGGTTAATTCAAGCACCAAATGGGAAATTGTATAGGCTTAAAATGGCCTACAAGGATAGCTATCCTAGTACTTAACTATGAACCTATCAAGCTTCCACACTAGGTTGAGGTCCTGAGTCCTCCTACACTTTCCCAAAGACCATAAATTTACAAATAGAACTGTATTTATTACCATGGAATAGTACTGTAAAAAATATATAATATGCTGTCATATGGTTTCTGAAGTATTTAAGGCTGAATTTTGGTTTTAGCACCAGAGAATGATGAAGCCTTTGTGGAGACGAAAGTGCTTACTCTGGAAAAATAAAACTGAGTTTTATTACACGTGACATATTCAGGACCTTTCTCCAGTGTAAAATGACATTTTTTTTTCTGTCAATTTATCGTTTACTTTCTCAGGTCCTGTTTCAACTACTGCCAAGACATTTTATCCAACAATCCTACTGGCAAAGCCATCTCAAACACTCTCAGAACATGCTTCCATCGTAATGCTATTCAGTGGGTTTTCTGTAGGCACTGCCATCAATTCTACTAGCTTTTCTTTTTTAATTGACTTCTTCTGTTTTTATGAACTAGAGGCATCAGTAATGACATTAATCCTTTATTTAGAATGTTTAGCGGCATTCCACCTGAAAATGGATTTTCTTTTAAAACAGAAATCAACATGTTATTTATCAGAGTGGTCAGGGATCACATCAGCATCAATCTGCATAGCACTGTCACTGGCAGTCCCATGTATTTCCACTTATTCTGAGAAGGAGTACACTTTTGAAAAATGATTCCTCTAAGATCTTGCATTTCTTTTAATGTATGAGTTACTTTTAACTCTTATAGCAAGTTAATACCTGGTTATGTGTTATTTACCTTGATTGGATGTTAAAACTCTCAGTGAGAAAACAAACAATCAAAAAGAGCACCAAAAACAAGCTACAAAATTCACAAAAATGCCCAGGAGCACAGGAGGGACTAGTAACTGAAACAACTACTTGTTTTATTCACAAATATTGGTCTTGCTTAAAATTTTTCCAAAAACTTTAAACTCAGAATGATAAGCGCTTTTGTATTCTTTATTAGAATATTTCGTCAGATGAATGGAATAAAACTATCCCATTTTATAGTCAATCAGATGCAATCAAACCAGTCAGCTGTAAGATGAGCCCCCTTGACTGGAAAATGATTAAAAAGTCACTATTCGAAATACTGATATTGAAAAGCGAACCAATATAACCCTGATCTGAGATTTAAAATATTAAAATATTGGGATACTAAGTACTGTCTCACAAGTGCTCTTAATTTTAATAGACAGGCAATAGATACTTTCTCATTAATTCCTGGTCATACTATAGCATTCAGTTGCAACTGCCATTATAGTTCAAGTTTTTCCAGATACAGGGTTCAAGGTCCATTGCTCAAATTGACCTCTAATTGATCTATTGCAAAAAACTGAAAAACATGGACAGGGTTTTTCAGTGTCTTGCTAGGGTGTTATTCAATTTCTATTTTTTTATGCCATGCATGAGCTCATAAATCCTGTCCCAGAGTCTCCTCTCTGTTTTACCAATATATAATCTTGAGCATGTGGAACATAAACAACAATACACAATAAAAAAAACAAATAATCCAACCAACAAACAAAAAACACTATCACCTATCCATGCTAATGAAATAAGCAAGCTGATAGCAGAGTTGTGGCATCAAAATCAGCTTAACAGAAGTTTCCTCTGTCTCCCAGAAGATACAATAACAGATTAACAGGAAATGTTACCATCTTTTACATACAGATTATTGCCTCTGTTTTTGCAAGTGATATGCACTGAATTATTTTAAGCTACTATAACTTTACCATTAAGAGGCTTGTCTTCCATATTGTTATGAGTGTATGTATGTTACTTTTATAACTAGAACTAGAACAGCAATAATATTATATTTAGAGAAGAAACATTGTGAGTGGCACTCATAGTCAAATGATTCATACAAGCAATAATGCCCAACAGGTTGTGTGTTAATGTGTAATTAATGCCTCTACACCCCTGGAAGGGCATTAATTACGCATTAACACACACCCTGGAGGGCATTATTTCACTTAGACAAAGGGGTCTCTGTAAAATTGTTGTGTTTTACTTACTTATGTATTTTTTAAGTACTATTTTATTTTTGTAATATATTTTTGATGTAAAATAGTTCCTTTGCCTAATGTTTCATACCTGCTGTAGTCTATGTTAATGGTGTTGAAGGAAGCATTGTACATGAAACATATATAAAAAATAATAATAGTGCTTAAAAAAAAAATAAGTGAAACAATTTAACATACAGCCCATTCTCTCTCTCATACACACATGCACAGTCTCTTCTGTTTTCACACACACACACACACACACACACACACACACACACACACACACACACACACACACACACACACACACACACTCTCTCTCTCTCTCCCACACACAGTCTCCTCTGCTTACATACATGCATTCAGTCACACATCACCCTCGCTTTCTCTCTCACTTTCTAATCTTGCTGTCTCTTTCTCTCACACATAGACACACACACACACACACACACACACACACACACACACACACACACACACACACACACACACACACACACACACAGTCTATCTGCTTTCATACGCACATTCACTCATACAAGTTCACTTTCACTCCCTCTTGATCTCTCTCTCTCTCACACGTCTCCTCTGCTTACATACATGCATTCAGTCACATCGCAATCACTTTCTCTCTCACTCTCTTGATCTATCTCTGTCACTCACACACACACACACACACACACACACACACACACACACACACACACACACACACACACACACACACACACACAGTCTCTCTGCTTTCATGCACGCAATTCATGCACACATGCAGACAGAAACATAAACACACACTTTCCTGTTTCGCTCGATCGATCGCTCCCTCTCTCTTACTCTCATACATGCATACACTCTCACACACATGCTTTATTTAAATTTTTTCTTTTTTTTATTTTACACTTGCTAAACAGCAAATGTACTGCTTAGAGAGTGTAAAATAACAGCTCGCTTGCTCTCACATTCACTGACATACACACATACACTCAAACACAGTCATAAAAGCACACAAACACACACACACACACACACACACACACACACACACACACACACACACACACACACACACACCTATCTTTTTTCAGTTGTCTTCTTTTTTATATTTTACACTCGCTAAACAGCAAAAGAGCTGCTTAGCGAGCATAACATAATGGCGGCCGTCCCATTTTCTCAGTCTGAGCTCCACACTCGCTTGATATGCTGTCATGAAGTGACAGACTCGTTCTTCTCAGTGGGCATTACTTGTACATTAATACCCTGCTGGTGAACGCTTGTTCTCCAATCAGGGCACTGGTGTACAGTTTGCCTATTGTCTAAAGATGTGTAATGATAATCTTTGAATAGCGCTAATAAGCCTACATGTAAATGAAGAAAGCATGAAGAAGGGAGTTGGTTTTAGAACTCAGCCCTGAGATAAAATAACCACAGCTCATTGCACATCTGAAAAGAGTAAAATGTGAAGAAACTGTGTAGTTATGCTCTGAATAATTCATATTTACATAATCTCATTTAGCATAGGATGCATTTTTGTCAGAAGGCTGGTATAGTGAGCCTGCATGTATCTCTCAAGAACTCCAGTGACAACATGCACTGAGCTGAGCTGAGTACCACTGGCCAGCAGCTTACCCAAATTGGTTTAACGTTTCTTTACTCACTGTAAAGGGTGTCCTTATATGGACACCTTGCTTTGGCTTTTATGAGATTGGGCAGGGGGAGAATAAGAAAGCTGGGAGAGAGAAGACAAAGGTAATACAAAAGAAACACTTTAAGTGGAGGAATGAGGTGAGGAGGGACATTATGTTTTTGTATGGATGGACATTACATTTTCCATTTTTTTTAAGAAGGAAAGTTGTGCATGGAGTAAGAGCAGAGGGTGTCAGAGAGAGGGTTAAGGAAGAGTTAAGAATGTTTTTAAGGCATAAACATAAAAGACAAACATCCAAATCCAAGTGTGTGACCCTCCAGTGGCAATGAAACGAAAAGCAGAGATTCAAAGGAACTTCAAATAAGATGCATTCATAAAAAATAATAAAGTTTATTCCAATGAGTGGCGCTTTAAGCCAAAGGCTTCTTCAGACTCTTAAAACAATGAATAAAACTGTTTGAATCATTTTTAAACCATCCTTAAGCTTCCTATTGGACATTACAAATTGATATGTCACATGTTATCTTGTCTTAAAGGAACAGATACTCAAAAAAGTTAACATAGTTAAATGCAACAATATTTATGTGTTACGCCTAGCATTCCACTATTTATCTGTTTTTATCTTTTTATTTTGTATTAGTTAATGCCATCTCTGCCATGTTCAGCGAACACTTTAATAAGTGTACTCATTAATATGTACACGTTTCATTGTTTTAAATAGTGACACTTTGTGATCAATATATGCTTCTAGGGCATAATCGTGCTTACAAATACTGTCTATTTTAGGCACAGGACAGCACGAATATAGGCTCACCTTTTTTTCTTAGAAATTTATACATTGTTTCTGTTGTTCAGTACTTAGATGCTTAGAACGTGCTCACCGCACGTTGAGTTACCATAGCGCATGAAGTTAGGGTGTACTCAATTGCATTCAGAGTTCCTACAGCACACGGCACTTTACAACTTGTAAACAGTTTGTTTTACGTGGAATCTAAGAGGTTCCTATTTGTGGAATTTTTAATCTTGGACAACAGCCTTTCACCGATATGATGAGGTCTGACTCCTTGATGAGGCACATCGCGAAATACATTATATTCGCTATGTTGTTTTGTGGTAAAGGTACGCTTACATTTTTAGTACAGAGTTCTCGCTATATTAATTTTTAACCTGATATATGCAAAGTTGCATTCGACACACCACTATCTTAGTAGAGATGCTAGATATTGAAAGCGATAAAACTTGCTGTTTATCTAAGGATTTTAATGTTTTTAACACCATGAGGAGAGAGAATGTTCAGGGTTTTTAATGAATGTAGCAACAGTTTTTAATGATTGTAGAATGATATAGGACCAAGCACAATGCTCCTTTTATTTTTAGAATGTATCAGGGTATATGCATATTTTTACTTATTTGCATGGACATTCTGATCATTAATTGTATATTTGGATGGAAGTATTCCTTCTAAATATTGTTGCATTTAACCATGTTAACTTTTTTGAGTATCTGTTCCTTTAAGACAAGATAACATGTGACATATCAATTTGTAATGTCCAATAGGAAGCTTAAGGATGGTTTAAAAATGATTCAAACAGTTTTATTCATTGTTTTAAGAGTCTGAAGAAGCCTTTGGCAAAGCTCACTCATTGGAATAAACTTTATTATTTTTTATGAATGCATCTTATTTGAAGTTCCTTTGAATCTCTGCTTTTCGTTTCATTGCCACTGGAGGGTCACACACTTGGATTTGGATTGCTCTCTTTTATGTTTACGTGAGTCTCCTGCCTCAACTGATAGCAGCACTGCATTTGGCTTTTTGAGTTATAAAAGACAAACATGACAGACATGAACACTATGATGGACTGATATTGTGAGAGGTAGACATGAAATGCAGATGGCAAACAGACACAAACAGAGAATGATGAAATCTGTGATTAGCCATTACCTGAATGGGATGACTTCAAATATTCTTCCTTTTTGATGGACCTGGATGGAGACCTCCAATGGTTTGGGGGATGCAGGCTTCTTGTGGTTTGATGGATGGAGACAAATGGGTCATCGACTTTTATACCTGCTGGGTGCAACTGCATCTCCACATCACTCTCAAATGCAGTCTCAACCAGGTCCTAAAGCTGATGATGCTGGCTTACTAGGCTGCCTCATGCTTAGGGAGTCAAATGGAATGGGGCTAACACTCCCACCCTATGAAGACATCCCTAGGAAGGCAGGGGGTGGTGGAGATCTTTCCTATACCTGGAAGGCTTGTGGCTGAGCTGCCCTGGGTACCACTGGACCTGCAGGAAAAAAAACAAAAGGAAGAGAAAAAAAGGCAGAAAGAGACAGAGAGAGAAAAATGGAGACAACAAAAATGACTCGTGTTATGAAGCAAGTGCATTTATTTTCATAAGGGATAATTAAGCATTTCCTCACTGAATCAGAAAGTATTACTAAACAATGTTACATATCTTGTAGGTACTAATGGAATGACTGAATTCTGACAATTACTTCTTAATGTCATTAGGTGGACAGGATTAGGAATAAGTATATTAGAGGGTCAGCCCAGGTTGGAAGGTTTGGAGACAAAGCCAGAGAGGCAAGATTACGTTGGTTTGGACATGTGCTGAGGAGGGATGCAGAGTATATTGGGAAAAAGATGCTAAGGATGAAGCTGCCAGGTAACAGGAAAAGAGGGAGGCCTAAGATAAGGTTTATGGATGTGGTGAGAGAGGACATGCAGGTGGTTGGTGTAACAGAGCAAGATGCAGAGGACAGGAAGAAATGGAATCAGATGATCAGCTGTGGCGACCCCTAACGGGAGCAGCCGACAGAAGAAGAAGAAGACTTCTTGATGTCATTATTACTACTTTTTGTGTGATATGAATGAATAACTGCTTTAAGTTCTGATCACAACCAATGTAAATACTGAGAACTACTATTTCAGTAACCAATAATGCTTTCACTACCAAAGAAGTTAGTACGTTTTCTTCTGCTTCACTGGTTCAGTATAATACATTTACATAAATGTCAGTATATGTACTGACTATTTACTGATGCTCTAACTATGATAACCTGACAAATTGAAATTATTCTATTTTTTGAGTATCTGTCATACTTATGAACTCATTGCACAAGGCAGCCGATTCACCTCTGAGTCTGCTCTTGATTGTAACTAATTTCCTCAGAGGTTATTGAGATATGAAAGAATAGGAGAAAAAGAAAGATTCTTACTCATCCCATATGTGTGAGTACAATCTAACAAAAAGCAATGCAACATTTCCAGCTATTATTATCCTCATTAACATAGCTTCATTTATGTCAACAGCTCCCACCCCTTCCATACCTTTTTATCTAAAGCAGTCTATGGACTTGTTCTGAAGAAATGCACCGTGATACTGTGCAATGCATAAGCGGACCTTGGGGAAGTAGTTATTGTAAAATTATGACTATAAAGTTAAAGCTACAGTGAGAGTTGTAATGCCTTTACAAAAGAAGGATATGGTGGTCAACTTTAAATAAATCATTATATGGAGTTCTCAGTATTCCTAAGATAATATGTTTGTGGTGGGTATAGAGTAATTGATATATTGTATATCTACTTCTGAAAAGTATAGCACCATGGCAACCTAAATTTCAGGAAGGATTACAGTCCTGCAGATGTTGCTAAAATTGCAAACAAATTTCAACTGTCATGCTAAGGTGCATTTTCATCTCTTTTTATTTGTCTCTGTCACTGATAGTATTATATGGTATTGTAAGAATATCTTCATTATTGTTCCTGTATATTGTTATGTATGGCCAAAAGCTCTGCAGTTTGTATGAATGCAAAACTAATGAACCTTATGCAGTTCAAACCTGTTAACCCTAGGCTGGATACAATGCCTTTGTGCATATAACCATTTCTGAAGTTGAGAAAAGTTCTGGAAATCCCCTACATACTTAGTGACAGCACTTTACATGGTGCTGCAACACAAATGCTAATGCATTTTAAAATACAAGTTGAAGTTTTCTAATCAGTAATGAATTAAGCTTTATGAACCTATTTACACAGTACAGTTTTTGCCATCCTTAGAATGAAACCCTCTGACTGAACTGCAAAGTAAAACAAATACAGTAAATGAAATTCTTAAAAGAGAACTCCACCCAAAAGTCATTTTTCATTTCAAAAAACTATTTTTTCTTCCCTGTAATCCAAGACTAAGCACTTCACATACTGGAAAAACATAATTGAATAATTCTGTTTGCCTTTCTTTTCTGCGTCTGTCTCATTTGTTACATCACAACAGCTACTAAGACTAGCACAGTAACTAAGTTAGGTCACTTATCCCAACAACAGAGTTATTTTGTTAAATTTGTTAATTTATTTGTTAGTTATTTGCTAATTATTATTATAATAACTAATTTCTTTACTGACTTGCTTTGTACATTGTTGATTAATATGTGTTAAATGTGATTGTTTAATACTGTCTGTTTGTATATATGGAGCTTTTCTCCCCTGGCCTCCACTGAAAATGGGCCTCATGCCCAGTCGGACATTACCCGGTAAACAAACAAAACTAAATAAATAAATAAATAAGAAAACAATGGTAATTAAATGTGCCTTATCAGTTACAGATTGCCAGCATCACACCTCAGATAGTGTAACCTGGAGTCTGTAAGTTAGGGCTTTCAAGCTTAATTTTCAGATACAAATGTCTTTCCCTGTAATAAAACTCAGTGCCACAAAGAAAGAAAGCAAATGTGTTAATCTAACTTCTTGTTTCTCTCAGTATATGATTTTGCATTTCTTCTACACTGTAATTCAGGGGCAGCTCGTGCTATAGGACTGCAGGACTGCAGCCCCCCACTTGTACAATAAAACTGAAAAATAAAATTAAAAAAAAAAATTCATGGATGCGTGCATGGTTCCTGAGAACTCCATGCACACATGCGTGCTCATTCCAGAGCTCCAGACTGCTCTATTAGGCAGTCCAGATAGGAAAAGCAGGAAACTCTGCCCTTCCAGCCCAGAGGTCTGTGCAGTGATGTCCGCACAGACCAAAAGGTCACTGGACTGCATCGCCCGCAGGAAAGAGGCTCCAGCCTACTACTCTCATGGGACTAGCCATCTCTTGTGGGAGACCCATGCGCAGGCCAGGGGATTCATGGATTGGCAGCCATTTTGTGGACTTAGCTGCAGAGGATTCATGTTTTGTGGAGGACAGGTAGTGGATTCAGTGTGTGTTTTGTGGACTTAGCTGCAGAGGATTCACGTTTTGTGGAGGACAGGTAGTGGATTCATAGGTTCATAGGTTCATAGGTTCATACTAGGCTATCTGCCCGAGGGCATTTATAAGCCTAGCCCATAGTTTTGTGGCTTACGCCACCCCTTTAGTTTGGAGGAACTATGCCCATTATTTTTCTGTGCCTCTGTCGAACAGTGACACTGAGGTAACCCCTGGGGTGTATCTGCGATCTCCCATCCATTGGTCAAGATTCCTCTTGAACAAGGCCAGCGAGGTGCTCTGCCTCACATAAACCGGGATTTTGTTCCACAGCATAGGGAGTCTTTGGGTGATGAATCTATCCCTCCAGCACGTCCTATTAATAACCGTGTCGAGGTTTAAGTCTCCCACCCTTGTGGCTCTGAGGGATCTAGATTTTTTGAGATGAAGTATGTTCATCAAATCTGGGTTTGACATGGCCTTGTATGTCAGGCATAGGTCACCTCTGAGCAAGCGGTAAGCAACTGAATATAACTGGATTCAGTGTGTGTGTGTGTGTGTGTGTGTGTGTGTGTGTGTGTGTGTGTGTGTGAGAAATGCCCCAGTTGCTACATGGTTGTGGGTAGAGAATAAGGCTTGAACCCTGTACCTTGAGCCCAGGTGGCAGGAGCCTGAATTCCCTACCCACCACCATTTGCAAAAACATTGCAGATTTTTCCCTCATACTTGTTCTATTCCTCATAAAATCTGTGGTTTCTGTATTTGTGTCCTTGCAAAGCTATTGGTGCAGTGGTAGCATTGTTGCCTGACAGCTATAGGTTCTCTGGTTTGATTCTTGGCTGGGGTGCCTTACCTTTTCTGTGGAGTCTGTATGCCCTCCCTGTGTTTGTTTCCTCTAGTGTCCTCCCATCTTACAAAGACATGTGTCTGTCTGGAGTGTTTCTCCCTGGGCCTCTGCTAAAAATTAGCTTTTGTTCCAAGTCAGACTTTCCTGGTTAATAAATGTTAAAAATGACATGCATTTGAATATCAGACTTCATATTCTTCAGAAAGTGCATGGTAACGCAAACGCTTTTATTCTAGCAATTTTCTAAGTGTATAAGATGGATATTTGAAATTTGTCCCTATTTTTGGGATTGTATTCCCCATTATTGGCTTTATCCAGATTTTTTGTGCTAAGGTTGAGAGCTATGGTAAGAAATGAATTCACTGAATATGTTTGGGGGCTATATTCCCCCATTACTGGCTTTGTCCAGGTGTTTTTTGCTAAGAGATTGAGAGCTATGGTGAGAACTGAATTCACTGAATGTTTGGGGGCTGTATTCACCCATTATTGGCTTTGTTCAGGTGTTTTGTGCTAAGAGGTTGACAGCTGTGCTATGGTAGCCATTTAAGTTTCCGTCTTCCTCTTTCACAAAACAGCTGATTTGGCATAGTGGTATGTTGCTCTGACTGTTCATAGGTTCATAGGTTGATACTAGGCTATATGCCCTAGGGCATTTATCAGCCTAGCCAGAGTGTATTTGGCTTATGCCACCCCTTAAAAAAGGGTTTTACTGTGCCCTATTTTTGGTTACTTTATTGAGCCTCTGTCTAGCAGTGACACAGAAGTGATCCCTGGAGTGAACTTACGATCTCCCATCCACTCGTCAAGATTTCTCTTCAAGAGAGTCAGCGAGGGGCTCTGCCTGATATGGATTTGGGATTCTATTCCAGAGTACTGGGAGCCTCTGGGTCAAGAATCTGTCTCTCCAGCATGTCCTATTAATTTCTGTGTTGAGATTCAAATCACTTGAGTGCGTAGCTCTAGTGGATTTGGATTTTTTGAGGTGGAGCATGTCCATTAATTCTGGGTTGGACATGGCTTTATAAGTCAGGCACAGATTGTCTCTAAGTAGGCGGTATGCAACTGAGTAGAGCTGGAGTTTCTTTAACCTAGCAGCATAGGTCATCTGTTTGAGACCTTTGATCCTCTTGGTGAGGTACATTTGTGGTCTCTCCAGTTGCTGCAGGTGACGGGTAAGGTACATCCCAAACGGGGTATTGTATTCAATTATGGGCCTGATGAGGGATGAGTAAAGGGGCACAATGACCTTGTTGGATCTAGATGTGAACCCTTTCCTGATGAGGTGGGCTATACAGAAGGTCTTTCTAACCACTTTGGCAACATGGTTATCAAAGGAGAGATTACTATCAACTTGGGTTCCCAGGTCCCTAATTACTTCCTCCATACTTAATGGATTTCCGCCTATATGGTAGTTTGTGGGCACTTTGTTTTTTCCAAAGGGTATGACTATACACTTCTTGGCATTTAGTTTCAGGCCATGGCTTTGGCACCAGTTGTCTGTCTTTGTGAGACCCTTTTGGAGGATGCCTGTGTCAGCTGGAGAGTCCATTATGGCACCCAGTTTGCAGTCGTCTGCAAACTTGGTCAGCCATAGTCCTCCCATGTTAGCCTGTACCTCTGAAAAATATATACCGAACAAGAGCGGTCCCAGGGCTGAGCCTTGTGGGATGCCACTTGTAACAGGTTTAGAGTCTGACATAGCTCCCACAATTCTGACCATGTGGGTTCTGTCCTTGAGCCAGTTTGCAACCCATCTTATGACATAGGGGTTGATGTTTAGGCTGGAGAGCTTATCTATGATGCCAGAGTGGGGTATGGTGTCAAAGGTTTTTGCGAGGTCCAGGTAGGCAGTGTGGACTACCTTCCCTTCATCTATGGCCTTGGTAACTGTTTCGAAGAAGTCTACCAGGTTCAGGAGGCAGGATCTGCCTTTAACAAAGCCAAATTGTGTAGGATCTAGCGTCTGTAGTTCCCCAATGTCTTTGTTTATGAGTCCCATGATGATCCGCTCCATGGCCTTGCAGACTAGGCTAGTCAGGCTTATGGGGCAATAGTTCCCAGGGTCTGTTGAGGTTCCACCTTTGTGGAGTGGGACCACTGTTGCTGTATGCCATTCCTTGGGTACATAACCTGTAGAAAGGCTGAGATTGAACAGTAGCCTAATATGAGGTTTTAGCTCCTCTTGGAGCTCCTGTAGGACACAGCCCGGGACACTATCCAGTCCCATTGATGCTGTGTTTTTTGCTTTAGAGAGGGCGGCTCCTACCTGAGCATCTGTGATGACAGGGAGACGACTCTCTGCTGGGATAGATAATTGCTCCTTTGGGGGGGAAGGGGGGGGTTTGCAATGAACCTGTCCACCAGGATGTTGGCAATGTCTGTGGGTTCAGTGTATTTTTTGTCATTTTGGACTAACTCCGAGCATATCTGGGAGTTGCAACCCAAGTTTCTAACATAACTAAAGAAAGCCTTGTGTTTATCTTTAGTGTCGTGTGCAATTTTTCTCTCAAAGCTGGCCTTGGAAGATTTTATGAGGGGCCGTAGTTTTTTGCTGGTACTGATCAGTGATGCCTTCTTATTGAGGGATTTTGCTCTATCCTGCAGTAGCTTTCTCCTTTTGTTGAATAGTTTATTTATGGCCGTGGTCCACCAGACAGGACGTCTGCCTTTGGAGGACTGAGTCTTGGTTTTATTTGGGATTGCATGATCCATGCATTCCTGAAGATGTCCATAGAATGCATTTATATAGGTCTCTGCTGTTTGGGCCGTAGCTTCCACTGGCCTGGGGGCTTTGAGTGATTTCACCTAGGTTTTGAGAAGTGTGAAATTAGCCTTGGAGAAGTTTTTTACTGTGGTTTTTTTGGGGTGGTGGTGGGGTCAGGATGTGGATGTCCAGCGAGACTAATTTGTGGTCTGATCTTACCAATGAGGGGTGTACCTCTGGTGTAGAGCACAGCGCCCCCATGTTTGTGATGACCAGGTCAAGTATGTTTACACCTCTTGTAGGTGTGGTGAGCAGTTGTTCCATAGCATTTGAGTTTATAAATTCCAGGAACCTCTGGGCTAGGCTGTTAGGGCTTGAGTAGTGTTCCCAGTCTATGCTTGGGTAGTTGATGTCACCCAATATAAAGGTATTTGGAGAGACATTCATATTGTCCAATGTTCTCAGGAAAGCCACGTGAGGTTCCAGAGTCTGGGATGGTGGTCTGTAGCAGGCTATAAACTGAAATGCAGTTTTGCCTAGTGTTACTTGCACATGGATAGTTTCTGATGCTTCATGCAGTATCACTAACCTGGAGGTGTGGGTATCCTTGATGAATATGGATACTCCCCTTCCTTTTGTGGTTCGGTCCGAGTTTTGGGGCCGAAAAGCATGGTATGAGGTATAACCTGGTAGTGCTGGGGTGCTCTCGGGAGCCTTGAATCAGGTCTCTGTTACTGCACAGACATCGATATTCTCCATGCTGAGGAGAGCCTCGAGTGCTTGCATTTTAAGGTTTAGACTTCTGGCGTTGAGTAGCATTACCCTTAGTTTGTTTTTCCTTGTGTTGTCTATGGAGGTGGGTTTGTCTTTTGAGCCTTGCCTAAAAAAGGCACTATGGGGGTAGCAACAGCCTTTGCCAGTATCTGAAAGCCCAGCGGTGACAGGTGCAAGCCGTCCCTAGTGAAGCATCGTGGCTTGTCGAGCATGTCATCCCAGGCTGACAGACACTGGATCCCCTTTGAATGACACCAGAACTTTAGCCAATTGTTAAAATTGATAATTTTGTCTTTGTACTGTGGCATCATTTTCGGTGAGGTTAAGATGCTACTCAAGGTCAGGGTCATACCTGTCTGGGCTACATGATCTGAGAGCTCCTCTATGTCACTTTTCATGTAGTCCAGGGAGGTATGGCTCAGGTCATTCACACTAGCATGGACGATGACAGAGTCATATTTGTACTTGCTATGGAGTGACCTGAGTGCTTGTGTTATGTGGTGGATCCTGGCGCCCGACAGCTCACCATGACCTTCTCCTTGTTCAACCTGGTAAGTGGGACGTCAGTGTGCCTGATGATAGAGTCACCTATTACAAGTGTATCAGGTGTATTGTCTGTCCTTAAGGGCTGTGACTGTTTGGCACACTGTTTTTGTGAAGTCTGTGTTTCATTTTTTTTGTTGTGCGGTAGAGGTTGCTTGGATGTCTGCTTTGGAGGTCTCTGCTGTTTAGGCAGATTTGTATTTAGAGCTTCCGAGTATGTTTTAGTGTGTTTATGTGTTTGATTGATGATGTGGTAGGTCTATGTGCGACTGGATTTGTGGTGTGTATGGTTACCTTCTCCCCCTGACTGGCTGTGCCGGCATTGCGTTGAGAGAGCTTAGCCTCCAGTTTGGCTATATGGTTGCATCTCTCACATATATTAGTATTTGTTGGGAGGAGGAGAGGGTTGTCTGTGTACATGAGGCAGTTGTAACATTGCCTCAGGAGTCCCAGATTCACCAGCTGGACTGGAGAGGAAACTGACCTTTGGACATGCCGGTATAGTATAAGTAACTCCTTTAAGGCTGGCAAAAAGGACCAATAGGGGAGCGAGTATTCCTAGGAAGTATATGAGGATGTAGTGCTATTAGTTTATTAGTGCTAACTTATATAATTGCTTGTAAGAGCAGTGCTAGGTTATAGGATTAGAATAATGTCTTTACTTGAGAGAATAGATCAGATCTAAGGGAAAAAGTGAAGAGCAGACTTTGTGGAGCCGAGAATGGTTTAAGCCTGGCTAAACGGCACTGCCCCGATGCTGCGCTATGCGCAAAATCATGCAAAGCCGCTCCAAAGCGGGTTTTTACACAGGGAACTTTAAAGAGCTAGAAATTGGCCCAAAATGGCCAATAAACTTCAAGATTCTTGTGCTGAGGTCACTCCTCCAGAGACAGATAGGCTGCTCAAAGCTCCCCACTCCCACTGGTGAACAAAGAAGCTTCCTTCTATCCAAGTAAGGAAATGGGCAACACAGGAACTATTCAAAAGTCCAGAATACAGCAATGCCTGTATAAGGGACTATTCTAGGTCAGGAAAGGTGGGAAACAAGAATATTTTTTGTTTTTTTCTTTTTTTTCAGAAAAACAGCAGGAAATGTACAGTAAATTCTAAACACAGACTAGCGCACTTGAGAGGGCAGCCTGGGCAGCCTCAACAGTTAAATTCAAACAAACAAACTTTTACAAGTGCAGGTATGAGAAACAAAAAAAAAAACAGGCTTAAAACAGGTAAATCAGCAGTTTAAACTCACTTTTCGGCGAGGAAAGACGGTCGCACAGCTAATAACAGTAAAATATACTTAAATCTTGAAAGCAGTCACTCTTTTCGTTTCTCTGCTGCTAGCACAACTCTGCAGGACCACGAGGAGCTGTTGCTGAGTAGGAACAAGTGAAAAAACGTGCCAAAGTGGGTTTTTATACAGGGAACTTTAAAGAGCTAGAAATTAGCTCAAAACGGCCAACAAACTACAAGATTCTTGTGCTGAGGTCACTCCTCCAGGGACAGATAGGCTGCTCAAAGTTCCCCACTCCCACTGGTAAACAAAGAAGCTTCCTTCAATCCAAGTAAGGGTCCTTGCACAGGGTCCTGGGTTTAAGGCTTGGCAGTGAAATGCATAGTGGTAACATAGCATTTTATTCTAGCAACTTTCTAACATTATACAAGCAATGTTTAAAATGTGTCCCTGGTTTTTGGGCTTTTGTCCCCCCCCCCACAATAAACTTTGGCTTTTTCCAGATTTCTTTGTGCTGCAAAGTTCAAAAATACAGCTGAGTGAGTAGATTTTACAAGAAGCTGAGAGCTGCAGGGGAGCAAAAGTTTAGTGCCGCTTATACTGAGTCTGCTTGCCTTGTTAATAGCACAACAGGTAGTATACTTGCTTTTGATGCAGAAGGCTGTGGGTTCTACTCCCACAGTAGATAGATGCATTGCTGATACTGTACTTTGCAAAGGGGGTGGATGCTGCACTTCTTTTTGGTGAAGATACCTAGTAACTATGAACCTGTTATCGGTTTGCCATCCATTCCCTATTGCAATATTGCTAGCTTATCATTTTTTTAGTGTAAGATAGGCAATTTACTCCTCAAGAGTAACGGGCACTTTATTTGTAGATGAAACAATGAAATACAAAGTTGTTTGCTTGCAGCAGCCTCTTCATTAGTTACAGATCTCTTTAATGTGGAATTATTTAGATGACTTTTACTTCAGAGATTGTGCATATGTACTGATATTGGTGGAGTGTAGAAGTTTGAGTAGACTTTTATGATGGAAATGTTCTGAATTGGGCAGTTTTGTCATTACTGGTGCATGCATTTTGTTTCATTGTTCACTGGAAAAATTTCAAAACAAATTTAATACACCCTCTAAAACTGTACTGTATTGTACAAGGAATATAATTTTATACAATCAGGAAGGTGTATGAAAGAGCATGTGTATGTTTTGTGTGCAAGGGGCCTGTGATTTGAAAACAACCCAGACCCAAAGTTAATCTGCCTCTGGCAAAATGTATTTTCTTTGAATGTGGGTTTCAATGCTGTTTCAGTGAATGTGAGTTTTCAAGGGTAGAGAAGTTTTAATGCTAAGTCTGTTTTCATTGTGAGACTGCATTGCTTTGTTTAGCAGATATGATATCTATTAGTGTTTGCGCTGTAAAATGCAAAATAAAACTTTCAAATGAAGTCCAAATCATCGCAGAAGTAAAGCAGTATGCACATTAGTGTTTATGTTTTTTGTTTTTTGGCTTTTCCCGGTTAGTGTTTATGGTAAATGGGGTGAAATAGCCAAGTAATGGTTCATTGGAATGGCTGTAGGGGGGGAAGCTCCATTCGACCATGATTTTGTGAGGGGGGAAGGGCAGCAAACTCAGACAGCCCCGGCTGAACTATACCTCTCAACTGTCCAGATTTTTGCAGAATGAAGAGATTTTTCTTCTTATTTTTGGTTTGCTCCTCATAAAATTTGTGGTTTTCTGTCAAATCATTTAGGAATGAAGTCACTAAATAATGACAGACACTGAGTTTCAGACTTCATAACATTCAGAAAAATGCATGCTAAAGCAAGACCTGTTATTCTATCAACTGTCGCAGTTTATACAAGAGCAATTTTTAGTACTGTTTATATGTTCCCCCAATATATTTGGCCTTGTCCAGATTTCCTGCATTAACAGGTTGAAAGGTACGTGCAAATAAATTGCTTTATAGAATTAGGCATATCCAAACCTCTCAACTGTACCTGGTTTTGCCTCAAAATGTTACTCTTCCCCTAATAATCTCTCTGCAAAATGGCAATTTTGGAAGAAAACATGGAGGATTTACAATTAATAAATAACTGTAATAATCAGTTATAGATTGCTTTTATTTCAGAAATGCATGTAGATTCTTTTATTTTGTCAGCTGCTCAAGTTAGCAGTACTAATATTAAAAAGTGTCCCTTCTTTGCAGGTTCCCAGCTGTATTGTGTGGCTATTTTATATTTTTGAATCACATTTTTGGTCCATTTTTCATAAAATAGTGTTTTTTTGGCAAATTAGTGGCAAATCATTAAAGACTGAAGTTAGAAAATAATGACATACATTTCAGTTTCAGATTTCATACCCTTCAGAAAATTCATACTAATGCAAGACCTACTATTCTATTAACTTTCTAAGTTTATAAGAGCAATATTTAAACATTGTCTTTATTTTTGGGGCTTTGTCCCACTTCTATGTATGGCTTTGTCCAGATTTCTTGTTCTGAGGTTGAGAGGTATGACAAATGTGTCAGGACCATCGCAGTCAGCCAGAGACATTTCAAATTGTGACATACTTGTTGCACCCCACTCCCCTATGTAGTGACTCTGGATGTGTCCAAGCAAGGCAAGGAACAGTTATGCAATGTAAATGTGCAGACTATCCCCCTATCCAAGGTAGACACAAGTACTACAATGGCTTTTCATCTGTCCTTGATTTTGCAGAATGTTCTGGTTTCTGTCATATTTTTATACTGTTGATTTATGCTTATTATTCAGAAAGTGCCTGTTGTTCTGTGTTTAAGTAGCAATGCTTTAACGACCATCTGGTAAGCTTGTCTGAGATTGTAAGATGCAAGTAAGTTTCAATAAGCATACCATTAACGAATTGCCAACATTGAAAGCCTTTCTGCTGTTGCCATGCAGAGAATACTTACATAACTAGATAACATATAAGCATTGGGTATTGAAATGCATATGACAGTATTTGTAATAAAGGACAGGATTACATTATTTTAAGAGCTCATTACAGGCTTTACCTGCAAACTAAACAGAATGCCAATCTATTACGTGTGGTCCATATCCTGTGCAGTAATCCTTTAAGCAATGTATGTTGAGCTTGTTTCCTGTTTGCTTTTCATTTTTTACTTTGATCATGTTTTCCCCATGAAACAAGTAGATAGTTGTTGTCAGGCAGCAGGTCTTTTTTTGGATAAGAAACATTTTTACAAGTGGGGGTACCACAGAGATTGCTACTTTCAGCATGTTACCTGGTACTTTAATAAAGCTGAATATAAATTATAATTAGAACCGCAGTGCAAGGAGAAGTGGTTTGAGTTGAGTGCTACTTGTTTTTTTATACTTGATTTTAACTGGCATTCCAGTAATGTATTTAAAAAGTAATTTATTTTTTCATGCCTCACAACCTTTTTGTTTCCATCTAGATATTAAGTAAGCTGCCATGCAGCCAATGGATTGAAATATTTTTTTCTTCTACACTTTCCTTTTTTCTTGATTGGACTCTCATAATGATGGTTTGGCACCCAGTGCAGCGTATTTAATTAAAGTTACAGTTTTTGTGGTTTTCATCATAGCTCCTCCCCTTTCTAGTTGGCCACACCCATTCCCATTGACCCCACCAATTCAGCTGTCTCCTGCAGCCCCCCTTTGATTTGAAGTCACCAGCCGTCACTGCTGTAATTTCTGCAAAAGTGCATGTTTCTTCTGGAGTTGGGGAAAGAAGATTAACATCAAAGACTTTAGTTCTAGTTACAATATTTAAAACTGAATGCAGCAGAAACCATTTCAGCCCAAGTAACACCTATTAATCACAGGGGTCAGATTTCTCACACTTGAACACTGAACCATAGTTGATACTTTGAAAAGATCAACTAATCAGTTACATTTTCAAGACTATCATTCAAACATTTTTTAAAATGCTTCAACAGAGACTGCCACTAATGAAAACCAAAGGAAGAAAAATAATTAAAAATGTGGATTGATGCTGACATTGAAAATAAGCAGTCACAGAAATGTTGTCAACTGATGAGAGCGAAAGCTACATTAAGGATCTCCTCATCTCAAGGATTTATTTCTGTCCCTCTAACATGACATAAGGAAGGTGAATCCATTGACTGTAAAACAAAATAATGCTAACCATGGCAGCCTCCTTTGGGTCATTTTGGGGTATAACAAATTAGAAAAAAAATCAGTAACCATTTAATTTGATACAGAAACATTAGCAATGCAGACAAGTTCAAGATTTGCTGAAAAACTTTTATTTTTTTTCGGTTTTGAGGAACAGTTCTCCTTTAAGAAAATACTTCAGATATGATTTTCAGATGGCAGTGGTACCCTTTTTTCAATACCCATGACCAATTGCATTTTTAATGTTTTGCCTAATGCATAGAAACTCACTACAGCAGTACACATGGATAGTATGTATGTATGTATATATATATATATATATATATATATATATATATATATATATATATATATATATATATATATATATGTATACATATATATATATATATATATATATATATATATATATATATATATGGATCTACTTTACATGGTTAGCTTTTCACAAAGTCAACTTTCATATGGCTGAGACCACATGATAGACTTTCAGAAAGCTGACCATGTAAAATAAACACAAAAAACACTGAGTCCATACAAAAGGAAGCTTACCTTAAAACTGTTAGCAGGGGGGGGCAATCCTCCCTGCACCCCCTTGGGGGGCTCTACCCCACACCCCCTGTAACTTAAACATACCAACTCAGAGATCGCACTACAGTGTGGAAGAGGGAAATTTTTCCATTCCACACTGTATGGAGATAGTGGTTCCCCATGGTCAGCTTTTCAAAAGTCGATCATATGGTCTCGGCCATATGAAAGTCGACTTTGTGAAAAGTCGACCATGTAAATTAGACCCATATATATATATATATATATATATATATATATATATATATATATTTGTATGTATAGGTTTGCCATTACAAGCTTGATTATCAGAATGTCAAGTCCAGCAGTAGTGAAGAAGAAACATTGGAATCCATGACGCTGAAAACTACACTATGGAGCTCCCCTGTTTGCTCCACTTCTGGATCCATGTTAGCACTTGTTCCTGAGTCCATACAAAAAGGAAGCTTCAACATTCAAGTTCTTCCAATATTGTAAATTTTCAGAAATGTGATATCCGATGTTACCCCTATGGTAACTCTGGATTTAACACTTCTTAGATCAAACTTACGATAGTAAAATATATGTGTCTTTGCATGTAGATATCTATATATCTATGTGTATATATACATTTATTTATACAAATAACACGTATATGTGCATATAATTAGACATTGTTATAGTGTTGTACATATATATATATATATATATATATATATATATATATATATATATATATATATTTTAATATAATATTTAAAGAATACTATATTTACTACAGAACTCTAGCCTTCAGTCCTGTACCTCTGAAGCTCATTTGGCCAGTGGATCCTTCCTCCACCTCTGCAGGTCATTGTACCTCTGCTGGCATTGTTCCCTCGACTGGGGGATCCCTGTCACCAAAGACTGTCAGTTATCAATCTTCTTCCAGCTGTCACCTATAGTGTCTTCTTCCAGTTACTGCAGGTATGACTCCTGCAGCAGGTGGAGGATTATTTTGGTATCTTTATCAGACTAGATTAAGCCACAATCCTGTGCTTCAATTAATTCCATAGCTGTGAAGTACCAAGTTCAGAATGAGATGCAGAAGTCTGATGCAAGGAGTACTAAGGTATGAACCATGCCCTCTAGAATGTGACATCACTCTGTTCAGGCCATACTCCCATACAGGGTTACATAAGTGGAAAGGTTGTGTATTCTAAAAGGACATTTATCATTGCATTGCAAGGGAGTAATTGACTTTTTTGGTAGAAATAAATGGTAATTTTTGTGGAATTTGATATGCTTGTATGTTTTATGTTTTTAATGTTGTTCACATACAGTGAAATTGTTCTCTGTAGCAATAACAGGGAGCTCACACAGCAAAATTCTAGATAAAAATCTCAAGCAGTGCTTACTTTATGATAAGCATTCCCTGTAGTAGGGACTGTGCAGTGTGAATAAAAAAAGCTGGTATCACAACAACCTGAGAGAGTACAGGATGGGTAGAAACAATGCTGTAAATGCATATATGCATACACAAGATAGAATGCTGGAAGTCTATTGAGGAATGAATAGCACTCACACACATACATGAGTGGAATGCAGCTTGCCCACAGCAATCTGAGTACAGTTACACCTGTAAGAGTGATTGCATACATAGAATAATATATATATATATATATATATATATATATATATATATATATATATATACACATACATACAACAAACTGGAATCACCTTAATGAAGAAGCTGTCCAGTTATTTAATTCCATCTTTCTTAATATACTAAACTCTCTTGCACCTCTCTGTACTGTTAGAATAAAATCTAAAATATCCCCATAGCTCTCTAAGGCAACCTGCACCCTAATGAGAAACAGGGACAGGTTGTGGAAAACCTGGACAAGAAATAAACTCCCTTCAGACTTACAAAAGTACAAAGAACTCAGAAACGTGACAAAAAGCACATTGCTAAAGATAAAAAGGACTTCTACCATAACCCTCCCAAAGCACTAAAATCTAATCCCGATAAATTTTGGAACTCAGTCAACCAAATACTGCATCCTGGAAATCCTTCCTACCCAAATCTTTGCCCAAATTAGACACCTGAACAAACTGCCACTATCTTCAACATCTTCTTTATTGATACTGTATCAAAAATGACTGATACAAACCCTTCTCCAGCAAATTTTTCTAATCCCTCGTCCCAACCTCCTACTTCAAAGTCCTCTGCACCTTTTTCTCTTCAACCTGTATCAACTACCTTTATCAAACTACTACTCTCCAAACTACAACCTTGCTGTACTTCTGCTGATAATATTCCTTCCTAATTTCCCCAGATAGCAGCTGATACTCTGGCCTTTCCTGTATCTATCTTGATCAACCACTCAATCTCTGAGTCTAAAGTTCCATCTATCTGGAAATAATTTTATACTTTACATATCCACAAAATAGGTAACTCCCAAGAAACCTCTAACTTTAGACCTATAACCATTCTGTCACCCCTCTCTAAACTACTAGAAAAATGCATACACAAGCAAACCCTGCAATACTTAGTACAGGAAAACATACTGACTCCTACATAGCATGGTTTCCACCCAAAACACAGTACATACACCGCCCTTATCTCATTTACAAACACTATTTGCCAGGCTCTCGATAACAACAAACTTGTCTTCTGTTTATTCCTTGACATTTCTAAAGCATTTGATACTGTCTCTCACTCTCTACTTTTGGCTAAACTGTCAAGTCTAAATTTCTCCCCTGCTACTATCATTTGGTTTTCTAGCTATCTCTCTGATTGGCTACAATCAGTGAAATGGCTCTCCACACTCTCCCCCTCCCTCTCTATAAAAATGGGTGTTCCCCAAGGATCTATTTTGGGTCCACTACTATTTAATATTTTCACCAATCTACTTTGTACTTATTGCTCTCAGTCATCACTTGTACACTATGCAGATGATTCTACTGTGATCACTGTCTCTGACTCTTCCTCTAGTCTCATCTCCACTACTCAGGCTGCCTTTACATCAGTGGAAACCTGGCTCACCAACAACCAATTAATCCTGAATCTCAAAAAAATCAAACCCTTACTCTTAATCCCCAAAACTCTTAACCATCTCAAATCTTTTTTCACATTATTGTCTGCCAATAACACTTCAATAGTACCTGACTCAAGCACCAAACTATTAGGCGTCACTATAGATGAACAACTTAAATTTGACCTGCACATCAACAACTGCATCTAGAAGACCCATCAGAAACTAGGCCTTCTATACAGAAATTGAAAGTTTCTCACTCCCAATGCTAAACTATCCCTCTCTCCTACTTACCTCCTACGCAGTATATTATATGGTTCTCAAATACTCACAAACCTTAATGCCACACTCCTAGCAAAACTTACTCTACTTATAACAAGATAGCCAGATTCTCTGCCCAACATACTTATAAAACCCACCACTGTATCTCACTTAAACTGGCTGGAACTTCCTAACGTGCTTCTTCTCTCTCAGCTCCAGATTATACACTCTATACTATACCAACCTTACTATTGTCCTAGCATATCCTCCCTTATATCCTACTATTCTCCAACTAGACCACTCTGCAGCTCTGAACAAGAACTACTACTTATCCATAAACCTAGGACTAATAAATGGATGCAGTCTATATAACTATCACCCTACCATTGCTTGGAACAAGCTTCCACTACAAATTTGTTTGCTAAATCAACCAAAACAATTCAAAGCAGCCACCAAAGAACACTCAAAAAAAATCTCTGGTCCTGCTTCTGTACTCATCCACCATAAGCAGCCTCTCCGTCAATAAACGATTTTTACTATTGACCACAAACTTTAACAATTTTCTTCTTCACTCTAACAGCTCTTATCACTTCTCCACCTATGGCCTTGCCAACCTCTCTCTTTCAAGCCATGAATTTCATTTTTGCCTCAGCCTTAACTTCTTCTCCCCTTACATAATCTCCACTAAACCATTACCAGAAATAACAAATGTTCATATTGTATTAATATTTTAAGACTATATTGTATAAACATGTCTTATCCACGTGCTTGATTAATGTTCAACTTGTAAATACTGTTTTTGTCTCCTTGATATTAATGTTCGTAATTCATGTCAAATAATTGACTGCCATCCTTTTTGTGAATAATTTTTCTGTTTTAATTGTAACTATTGTATTGATAAGGTTTTCCATCGCTTTTCTCCCCGGGCCTCTGCTGAAAAAGGGCTATCTCAGCTCAGTCAGACATATTCCCAGTCAAAAAATGTAAAATAAGTAAAAATAAAATAAAATGTGTTGTAATTCAAATCATGTCTGAGCTTCTTTTGTATGAGAACTACACAAATTCATCCAAAGTTACCCTAACATGCTTTGGTTTACCATTTTAAGCATCACTGGGCTCCACAGTTTGGTTAAGGTCCATGAAAAGCCTGAACAAACTTAAAGGTTTATTAAAAGCAGAAATAACCTGGAATTATTACAAACATATAGTTATCAATATAATTTAATATGACCTGTTTAACAGTAGCATGTATTTCCTGGTAATACATTCAGTCTTATAACGTTTGTCACATTACTCATGAAATGCTTGGGAATATGTAAGGTGCCATTTTCAGTGCTGTCTACATCTATTGAGTGGCTTTACATCAGACTATGATCTCTGGCAATGTGTAATGCCGAGGATTATGCTACAGGCTACCTTCATTGAACTAAGCAGAGATATACATGAGTAATTAACACACACTGTACCACATCCTCACAGCAAATGCTTCTAGGCATACATTTCACTACTGAATCAGAGGAAGACATAACATGTATATATGTTAAAAATGTTTTAAAACTAGTATGTGCTGTTAAAACCATATGTTAAAAACCATTGAAACTTAACTAAATTAACTATAATTCATTCATAATATAATAACACCCTCATAATTTAGCAGATTGTAATTTTAAAATACTAGATATGGTTATATAGTCAATCACTACTGGTGGTTTGCTGGCCTTTATTCTTAGCTGCCAAACCAGTTCTCTCTCTTCCAATCTCCTCTCCCAACAACCTCCTCTACAGTTTATGTAACCTTCGCTAATATAAAAAATAAAAATCTTTTGAAACCCATACACACTGATGAATGTTTATATAAGACATTATATACTGCCCTCTGGTTGATATTATAATTGTGTTCATAAATTATATTTTTAATTGTCTGTTTTTTCAACATAAAACCCATCACATCAGGAGCTTTAAGCCAGGTATACAACTATACTAGTCTCACAGTTAAAATAATCTTGGCTCATGGTAATTTTTTTCATAACCAGCTACACTAACATAAGGGCCATCAAAAATATACCTGCATTATTTACAATGACCACACTTGGCCATTTTATTTTCCTTTCTATTCACTATAAAGTTATCATTACTATTCTTCAAAATGTTCTTGATATTTTTCCCTTTTGTAAACAGTATTAAAGGTTCATCTCCCAGTTTTGTTTTTAATTCAGGAGGACGTGCTAGGTTCCAATTTCTTTTAATAAAATTACAAATCCTTTGAGCATCCTGATTATAAAGAAAGATCATGGCCCTTATTTAATTATTATAATTCAAATTTACCTTCTCCTTGAAGGAAGATACATTATCAACTAAAGCTGGACGGAACTTAAAATGGCTGTGTTCCCATACCTCAAGATTTGCTCTTTTTAATAAATCCTCAAGATAGCCTCTTTCGACATACATATTTATAAGCATATTCACCTCACTACCAAAGTTTTACTCATCAGGCATCATCCTCAAAAGGCGAACAAATTACCACTTTTTCTTTTTAAAATATGGATGGCAACTTTTAAAATACAAGCAAGAATTCAAGAATGTGTTTTTCCTGTAAACGTTTGAAGTGAATCTTCCATTCTTCATATCCTTGCTAACCAGAACATCCTGATAATTAATCAAATTCTTATGGTATGAGCTAGTGAATGTTTTTTGAAAAAGTAGTTTGTAAAATAAAATGCAAAAATGTATTTAATTAATTGATTCCACTTTTCCAGAGTATAAATGTATCAACCAAAATATGTTATAACAATGTATAAACCCATATACTCTGAAATGAAAACAAACTTCATTTCCCATATAGCAAGTACAATATTTGCATGACACAGATTACAAGCTACCTTTATTGTTACTCCAGTCATTTGTTGAGAATATTCATTATTAAAATGGAAAAAGTTATATTTTAAAAACATTTCTATAAAACTAATTACATTATTTACCTGGATGTTAGTGAACTTCTTACTATCAAACAATGATTCAGAAAACCAATTCAGGCCAACAGAATGTGGAATGACAATAAACAAATTAACTATATCAATATTAACAAACTACAAATTCTTATTTTTATTTTATTTTTTTATTTTACATTTGTTGACTGGGATAGTCCGACTGGATGCATGTCCATATTCAGCAGAGGCCCAGGGAGAAAAGCTGCAAGGGTAAGCAGATACAGCTTTACATAATACCAGCATTACATATTACAAACAGACTATTTACAGAGATTACATAAGTAAGCAAGTTAAACAAGTTCCACAGGTTAGAGTTAATCCCGAGCGTAAGTCAGGATTAAATTAAATTACACAGTAAGCTGGTTAACAGATTTATACACATTCTAGAGAGAGTTAGCCAGTCTTGATAAATTGACATAGCCAGTTAAGTGACAAATATTGTTTGAGTCTAGTTTTAAACTGACCTAAGGTGGAAAGTAACGTAATATCAGCTGGAAGAGAGTTGCAGGATCTACTTACAGAGTTTGCAAAGAGAGAGTCACCAGCTGTGTTATTAATTTTGCTAGTCTGAATTAGTAGTTTGTTAGAGGATCGAAGTGGTCTAGGATTGTTATAGGGGGTGATAACATTTTTAAGTGCAGGAGTATTGTCCGGATTATAGAGGATTTTATAGGCCATAATCAGTTGGTTATATTTGATTAGGCTGGGTAGTTCAAGCCCCCCAAGCTGATTTAGATTGATGAAATGATGTGTCCTAAAAGGCAGCCCAGTGGCCAACCTAGCAATGTGGTTGTAGCAAATTAAGAGTTTGTTAAGGACAGTCTTGTTTAAATTTAGAGTAGAGGGGATGCATACAGAAGGGTTGAAAGAAGGTGAGAGCGAGCTATTTTAGCTGGAGGGGTTAGGAAGGCTTTTATTCTGTAAAGTGACCTAGTTTTTTATTGATGGTTTTGATAGTTTGGTTAACATGTAAGTCAAATTTTAGATTATTATCTATGATGACAACTAATAGTTTTGTAGAGGGGTCAGGGGAGATTATTGTGCCATCATTTGAATTTATGGTAAAGGTGAAAGCGGTAGACCTACGTGTTGGTGAAAATAACAGCATTTTAGTTTTTTTGGGATTTAGGATCAGACGACATTCAGAAAGCCAGTTTTCTATTGTATTAAAAGTGGTCTGGGTAGCTGACCATAACTCTACTGGAGATGTGGCTGAGCAAATCAGAGTAGAGTCATCAGCATATTGGATACAGCTGACTTTTGGGATGACAGTATAAAGGTCGTTAATGAAGATGGAGAACAGCAAGGGCCCTAGTATAGAGCCTTGTGGAACTCCAAGGGTGTTAGGTAGAAGGTTAGAGAGTTTGTTCTGCCAGAGGACAGCCTGCTGTCGACCATTCAGGTAGGATTGAAACCATTGAAGGGCTCTAGTATCTAGATAGAATGTTTGCAGGGTGTGGATTAAAAGTTGATGATCAACCATATCGAATGCCTTGGAAAGATCCAAGAAGAGGGCTGAGGATATAGAATTATTGTTGCGATTATGGTTTATGGTGTTGGTAAAGGCTAGGACTGCTGAAGTAGTGCTGTGATGAAGACGAAAGCCATGCTGAGTGTCTGCCATAAGGTGATTCTGGATTAGGTGGTGCATGAGTTGTCTATGAATACATTTTTCCATAATCTTTGCAAGTGGAGAGAGTATAGCTATTGGCCTGTAATTGGAGAATTCAGTAGAGCTGCCTCCTTTGTGAAGTGGGATTACATAGGATATTTTCCAGATGGTGGGAATTTTAGCTTCTACTATGGTTCGATTGATTAGTATTGAGACGGGGTAAGCAATAGCATCAGCTGATTTTTGTAGGTACTCGGCAGGGAGTTGATCAGCAGAAAATGTAGTGGGTTTTAATTTTTTGATCAAGGTATGGATAAGTGAAGTGGTGACTGGTTGGAAGCTGAATGTGAGTAGCTTTCTAGGGGTGCTACTTTCAGGACCAGGGGAGCTAGGAGGTAGTTGGCTAGCTAGGGCTTGAATTGTCTCAGTAAAGAATCGGTTAAAACTGTCAGAAACATCTTCAGGGGTTTTATCAATAGTAGCAGCAGGGATTGGAGTTGAAGTTTGTCCAGGATGTAGGAGATTACTTAAACCTGCCCAAAACTTCTGAGGGTTATTTTGATTTACTGTCTGTAAATTACAGTAGTATTGTTTTTTGTCTTGTAAAATGGATTTTTTAGTTTTGTTCCTGGATTGCCTGTATTTAATGTGATCTTGGGGGTCTTTAGAAAATGCCATAAAGCCCATGCTTTGTTTCTAAGGGTAATTTTGAGTTTAGACTCTTTAGAAAGCCATGGTGCAGTTTTTGCCTTTGTTCTCTTTGAACGAATAGGTGCATGCAAATCAAGGATCTCAAGGAATTTGTTGTTAAAGAATGCTTCTGCTTCTTCTAAGGGGAGTTTTTTTAGAATAGACCAATTACATGAGTTTAGTTCTTGTTGGAATTTGGCAGGGTCAAAGTTTTTATTGTTTCTAACCTTTCTGAGTAAGGGTTGTTGGGAATTAATGGCTTTGCGCTTAATTACATATGTGAGAAGGTGATCACTTAGGCCATCAGGGAGGGTACCAGAGGTGTACAGTTGGGGGTGACTATTTATGAGTACCCAGTCAAGTATGCTTTCTTTTTGGTTGGGTTTACCTATCCTGGTAGGGGTGGATATGATTTGTGTAAATGCATGCAGGTTAATATGGGTGGTTGGGGATTCTGAGGAAAAGGTGCCCCAGTCTATGTTAAAGTCTCCAAGTAGTAGGGTTTCTTGGGGGTAGTGACATGACAGCCAGTGCAGGATATCTTCAAGTGTAGATATATTGTTACCTGGGGGAATGTACATATAGATGATATTAATGCATTTATGTTTATTAAGTTGCAATTTGGTGGCAAGAATCTCTGAGTTATTAAGCTGAGGTGGTTGTATTACATCTATGGTGACATTCAACTCAGATTTATAGAGTACAGCTACCCCACCCCCCTTCTACAAAGCACGATCCAGCCTGTGAATGTTGTACCCAGGTGGTAACACTTCATTGTCTGTAGTGTTAGGTTTTAACCAGGTTTCAGATAAACAGAGAATCTCAGGGGAGTGGACATCCAGAAGTGCATGCAATTCATGTACCTTGTTATTAATGCTTCTAATATTGAGATGACAGGCTAGGAGAGAGTTAGATGGCCTATTTATTGCAGGTTTGTAGCTTAGATTTCAAGTAGAGAGGGTATGTGTATCTGAAGTGGGTGGGCCAGGGTTGGGGTGAATATCACCATCAAGTATTAGGTTAAGTCTATACTTGGTGATGAACTTCAGGAATGTGTTTATTAGTTTGTGGTAGTGTTTGGATCTAGAGCTAATGTGCCTGGGGTTGAGATGTTGATAGACTGAACAAGATGTTGGATAAGACCTGGTACTGTAAGTATGGTTGAAGGTGGGAGGATTTACAGCTGGGGTGATAGTATGGCCTTTTGGGACCTGAAATCCCATGAGAAACTGATTTTCATACAAGGTAAGGAGGTATAGTGCGAACAAGAGGGGTAGTAAAGAGGAGTATATCATTATCTGTGATTCAGCTAGTGAGTTAAGGAACTGTTTATTATGAACTTATTATGAACAACACATAATAAATTCTTAAAAAAAACACCATAAATCATGTAATATACTTACTTGATCACAAAACAATTTCTTTAAATTTACTCTCAATAAATATTGCAAGAGGCTCAGTTTTAGATCTACCAGCTGCTGGGTCCATGTCACATTATTGAAAACTCAAAATACTGAAATTCATTGAACTGAGACCACAATCCTAAATTTTCGAAATACTGAAAAGTCATTTGACTGAGTTTCATTGTACTGAAACCTTGCGATGCTGAATTTCAAAATACCAAATGGTAGTGTCTAAAGTACTGTAAGGTAAGTAAAGGGTATATGCCCTTTTCTCCACTGTAGTGCAATCCCGGAGTTAGTATATAAAATTTGGTTTTATATCATCCCTTTTTTGTTAATAAGTAACAAGTAAGTAAGTCATTTTTAATTTTGGAAAGAGTTAGTGTTGTACGTGTGCATTTTTTCTTTTATAGTTTTCATTTGGTGAGACGAATTGGTGATATTTGTGCGGTTTATTTGGTATTGTGAAGCTAGGTTTTGTGAATGTTAATGTTATTTGTTATTAAATGTTTGGTATTCACGGATCTGTGCATTTTTGTTATATTAAGCAATTCACAGGTGAAGGGAAACACACATCATGCCTATAGCTTAAAATTTGGTATTTTGAAATTCAGCATTGTAAGCTTTCAGTATAATGAAGCTTAGTCAAATGAGTTTTCAGTATTTTGAAAATTCAGGATTGTGGTCTCAGTTAAATGAATTTCAGTATTTTTAGTTTTCAGTCATGTGAAGTGGACCCCAGCAGCCATGAATGGATTTAAGAGGGGTCTTTATTAGATCAGCGAACACTTAAAGAAGTGAACACTGATTGATCGACCTTATGTAAGTGAAAGCTTACAATCTCGAACTGTCAGATCAGCATTTTTTTTCCTAGGGAAAAAAATCGCTGATCCAAAACACATACACACAACACAAGCACACCAAACAAACAGAAATCCACACACATACACCTAAAATCTGACACCTAACCCTATACTAAACTACACACACACCACTAACTATCCACTTACCTTAACCCAAACCCTAACCCTAAGATCCGTCACTATCGCACAATCACCTCACCCACTCCCTAACCCTAACTCACCTAAACCCGTCCTAACCCTCACGTCCACACAATTGCACACATACCTAACCCGAGCCCTAACCCTAACTCACCTAACCCACCCTAACACTCACATCCACACAATGACACACTTATCTGAATCCGACCCGTAACTTTCCACCACAGCACTGAAAATACCGAAGCAACAGAAATAGACAACCGAATTCTTTCCCTAGGAAAAAAATTGGGTTTCTGTTGCTTCGATATTTTGAACATTCGCTAAAATAAGGTCGATCAATCAGCGTTTGCATATTTAAGTGTTTGCTGATCTAATATAGACACTTTAAGAGTTGATTGACAGGTTCCTTACAGATTTTGGGACGCCAAACAAAATGTAAATATATGGTTGAGGTAGCCTAAGGAAATATTTTTCCTTATTCATCTCTTTTTTGAGGATAATCTTAGGAATTTATTTTTGTATGGACCCAGGTTGCTTCTCTGCACATGCATACTTGCTTGTTAATAAGAGCAGTTTTGACGTAAAGACATCAATGTTTAAGGTGTTGACAACGGGTGTATCTGATGTATACAAATACTCCCATGTATCTATCTATGTACCTACCTCTATATAGATCTATATATGATATATAGATCTATAGATCGATAGAAAGATAGATTTTCTTTTTTAGTAAGTGGTTGTAGTATGGGTCAGTCAATGACTTTGACTTGCTTAATGTTTTAAATACAAGTGAGAGAAAAAAAAAAAACATCCATTTGAGAACTGGTGTGACCAAATGTTGCTCATCATGTAATATATGAAAGAAGATTTGAAATACGGATGTTATTTTGTTGGTTGCATTCTGATGAAGACTTGATCTTTAATGTGCTGAATACATGCAGTCTCTATAATAAAATTTCAGCTGTGTACTGCTGTGTTCTGCAAGTTCAGGGTGTTTTTATTTTATTATTATACATGTCAGCAGTTGTAACTTTTGGCTTGATGTATTTGCTGGTTAAAATATGTTGCACCAGGAAAGAACAAGATACAGGAGAGATAACTTCAGTCCTGAGGAAAACCACATCCTCAGCAGTGATCTGAAAACATATGGAAAATGTTGTTGTGGAAAAGGGGGGCCAAAACTTGCAGAGAAAGTGAAGGCATGAAATCAGGTAGTGGATAATATAAATGCTATGGGAGAAGAAATCACCCCTTGGCACAGTTTAGGAAAAGAATGAATCACATGATGGGATGTGCCAGGACAAAAGCTAGGCAGAATGCAATTACCTGAAGCAGCACTGGTGAGGACCTTCCACACTCCAACCTTAACATCAGACGAGGAGCATCTTCTTTTTATAAGGAGTGGTGACTTGGATGCAGATGAGGCTGATACTGGAATAATCACAGATAGTGTGAACTCCAGTACTTTCAGACTACTGCAACAACCATAGTTGGACAGTGTGGAAGATTAGAGTGTACCTGATTTTACTATAATATGCTGAGGTGCATTTGGCATGGCACCTGTGCACATATTAGCCTTATGTTTTTCATCATCAGGTATGCCATCAACATTAGGTGTGGTGCAAAGTATGCAGACAAAGCCTGGTAAGTGTGGTCATCATATCTTTTTGTGCAAATCATTCGACCTGTCACAGGTCACATTAACAACATCATAATATATTTTGTCAGAGCCTCAGCACCAGAAACAATCACATCTTTTGTTTCAGCACAACAGGCTGATGTTGACAGTGGACTGGTTGTTGACAATGATGTCATGACACAGTCTGAGGTCATTGACACACAACTGCAGAGTATATTGGTAGTGCCTATTACCTTACTTTAGGTGGATAACCCCATAGGCAATGACAGGCTCACACATTCACCAGAATGAGGAAATAACAGACATTGGGGGAGGGGGGGCACACAGCTCAACACCTGCCTCTTGTGCACAGCCTGAATCCCTTGCTGAAGACATCACCCCTTCAGAGGTGTAACAGTGCCCACTGTCCCACTTGTACACAGGGGCAGCAGGCAAAGGCATATTTTACAGTTAGCTCTGGAGACACACAAGGCCTTGGCTGCCCAGCACCAGATATGGCATGACATAGTTTGGGCCTAGGCTACTGTCACTGTGAGTCAAATAGAAATTATTAGAGTATTGCAGGGCACATGAGAGGAATATCACCAGCACATGGGAATGGTGGATGCCAGGGACAATGCCATGATGGTTTCTTGCAGAGTACGGTTGCACACACAGCATCCATGTCAACCTCCATGAGTGCACTTCTAAAGACTTACCAAACACACACTGCAACCACAGATGGATGTAGATGGAGTGTCCACATAGCTAGTGGGCAAGTAGACCAGACACAATATATACCTCAAGAAAGTGCTGCAGACATTTGTGGATTCACCCCAAAAGAAGGCAACCAAGCCTCACCAGACTTCCACAACATGTGGTAGAACCTCTCAGTCAAGGTCTAGGTTCCACAGCACTCTTAGGTCAATGTCAGGTATTTCCCCTGCATCCAGTAAATCCCATTATCACAGTAACTCAGCATCAGTCTCACACACTAGCATTTGCTCACAATTTGTGTGTTTGTCACACACTGTCAGTACAAAACATTGTGTATGACACCTTCCAAATATAAGTGACATTTTCAACAGCAGTAGCACAGATTCTACTCTACTCACCCAGCAGTCACTTCCCTGAAATGCATTTCTTCATTGCACCTGAAAAAATAGTAAACAGGCAATGCTAGATATAATAAAAAAAAGGAAAAAAAAGTCTTCTTTTTTAAACCGATAATGTGAGAACAGTTACATTTATTATACTCTGTTCTGGGCACTGCAGTGAAATAATCTCAGTATAGCCCTAAACATGTTTTATAGCACCTGGTTTTGTACACTTCAGTCAAAGCCTAGTGGTATAATTAGCACATTTTCACTACTCCTCAATACTGTACAATGATGACTAATAATGGATTATGAAAAATAAGCATTGTTTGCTTAATATTTGGAGAAATGTCTAATGTACACTGTAAATTGACAATGCACCACTCAGTATAGCCCCCAAGAAACATTGCATGCTTCAAGTATTATCTGTGCAATTTTTTTGCACTTTCACAAAGTGACTGTCATGGGCCATAGTTGTGGACTAGAAATCACCTCTTTACCTATGGAGTCATATAATGTGCCCAAGGCTGTCTTAGGGGTTGCTGTGCTACTGACATTGGCTGGCCACCATCACTGTCATCACAGCTGGGAGAAATGATGGCAGGAGCTGCACCGCCACTATTTTGCTGTAGCAGTTGTGCACCAAACCAACAGATGATCATGTTGCACTAAATGCAAAAGATGGTAAATATCCTATATTCAGTTGCAGGGTCATACTGAAGGGTAGCCCCAGACTTGTCCAGGCAAAGAAAATGGGCTTTGAGCAGGCCAAGTACTCCCTTAATGACTGTGTGTGTCTGGAAAAGGGCGATATTGATATGCTCCTCCTGAGGGTTATAAACTGATGTCATCATCCAAAGTTCAAGTGGGTAGCCTGCATCACCTGTAAAACAAAACAGGAAGGGAACTACAACAAAAAAGCGGGCGTGATTACTCAGTGCTACCCATATTACTCTATAGCTAAAGAAATGGCTATGGTTAGAAACAGTATTAAGTTTTCACTTACCAAATAGATCAAAATGAGGAATCTTACCATGCAGAAAGAAGTACTGCAGTGACCTTGTGTGCCAGTTATAGAAATCATAGGTACTGCCAAGATGCTAGGCTAACACACTGGTGGTGTACCACCATGCATCACACTCTACCTGCCAGCTGATGGAATGGTAGCCATTCCTCATTTAATGCTTCCCTACTATCCCCGCCCATGACCATAATAGCATCATGGGTGCAATCTATTGCACCAAGTACCTAAGGAAAGAGTGCATTCTGTAGAAGGTGTGCTTGGTACTCCCTTATCCCCGAGGTGGCAATGGGAAATAAATGTACTGATCCACATGTACCAAGTGTATGTCAAGGAACTGCTGAAATATCCTCAATGCAGAAGCCTATGAGATATACAAAGTATCCCCAGTTCAACTCTGGAAGGTCCCCATGGCAAATATAGTGAGAACTAGCTATGCTTTGGTATTCACAGACATACGAAGGCCATGCAGCCCCTCATTATCCATTTGTAGACTATAGAAACTCAACAAAGTCATTACTATGTCCCCATCTACTCTAAACCTGTCCAAGATTTTCTGATTTGCAAAATTCAGATGGGTTAGCTTTTGCCAATATCTTTGTTTTCTCAGCAGGCAAGCACCACTGGGTGCAATTGGTTTTGCCATGACTAAAACAAGCACCTCAGAAAGGAAGTCAGCTTTTTTGACCAGTAAATACAAGCATCTTCACAGATGGCAAAGCCACTAGAAAAGGCACAACTTTGAGCAGATGTACATCAAAAAGTGACTATAAATCACTGAAAGGCAGGAAGAGCTCCTAATTTACACAAAATAGTCACAGATTTTTACACTTTCCTTATTTACATTTATTGCCTTATTAGCATAAGACTTTCTCAAATTAGTTCAAACAGCTGTGCCTAATACTGTCTCAGGTGCAACCCATGCAAATGCTCACTGTGTCTGAGCATAACAACTATGAATATTGCCCTTTTGTCTTGATTTAACTTGTGAGACCATTTGTAACTGAACTTGTAGTATGTGTGGATAGGCAGTCTGCAGGTTATGGTAGCAGGTATGAAATCACAATGAAATTACCTTAGTCTGTTTGTTGTGTAGCTGCATAAGTTTCATATGGCAGGGAAATTATGTTCTGGAACTGTGTAACAGTGGTAAATGTATGATGTGGGCAGATAACCATTCCATATTGAAAGGCTTTAGCAAGAGTGCAGACCCTTTTTTTATTCAGCTGTAAAGTTATTTAGTTTATTGAGCAATTTGCATGCTGTTTATCTTTATTAATTGATCCAGTTATTGTGCTGCTTGTGGCAATAGCCAGGTGCAAAGGTCAATGTAATGTTTTTAATTATAATTTTATCATTGGGGCACATTTTAGTGATTGGGCACATTGCAGTGATGCATTAACTTTGCATGTTTTTTTTTCTCCTAAGGCTGCAGCATTTCTGCATGGTAGAAGAGAAGAGAGCTGATTTTCTGCAGCTGTCTTTGGACAATTACTCCAGTCCTGGCTTTCTTGGCTTCTTCACAAGTACTGTAAAACATTTTTGTTTGCTGTATTGAAAGTGGGTTTCTGTATGTATTTAAGTGTAGGTGCCAGTCATCTGGCCTCCATTTGTCAGTCATGCTTTGTAAATTGCCATTATATAATACTTCTGAAGAGGTGTTAGTTTATAATGTAATTTGGATAGTTTTCATCTGTGACTTGCAATGTGTGGTTTGTTTATCTTGTGAGTTATATTGGTTTATGAAATCGCTATGTATTAGTTTGGCAAATGAGTCTCATTCCAGTAGGGTTACAGAAACTTTTACTACACGGAAGCCCAGAAGCTGATTGGCTAAACAATGTGATCCATGGTATTATATGCATTGCTAACAAGTAGTGAAAGACATGATTGACTGATTGATTGATTGATTTGATCTGATTTATTGAACTTTGATTACCAGAAAAGTCTGACTGGTTAGAAACCCATTTTCAGTGGAGATCCGGTGAGAAAAGCTCCATATTAATACAAAACATTTTAAGAAAAATAATTATACAATCTTCAAAAATAAACCAAAAATACCTGCAGTTTAAATAATTATAACAAATTAGACAAAATAAAAAAAATGGCTAAGAATTGATACAATGTACATGACAATCATTTAATATTTAGAGATATTTTAGACAGTTTGTAGAGAAATTAAAGGTAAGTTAGTCTAATATAAACAGGAATTGCAATATGAATTGAGGGAAAAACAGGCTTATGGTATATTTAGAGAGAAAGTCAGGGATGAGAGTTAGATAGCAATAAGGAAGTAAGTGAAAAGGGAGAGTGAGGAAGTAAAAGGAATAACAAGGTACTTGTTCATATTTAGGGATATACTTTATCCTGGTTTTGAATGTGATGCCCGTGCCCTGGCCCAGCAATCAAGGAGCCTCAGTCCTCATCACTAACACCAGAGAGGGCGTCTCATATATGAGGAAAGGATAACAAATATACACAGTAAAGTGCAAATTCCCTTAAGAGCATACAGAGATCACAGTCAGTCCAGGGCTGGTCGCTCCCTTGCTCTCCAGGTCCCCAATAAGACTCCCCACTGGCACAGCTATAGGGTCCAGATCTCAGCTTAGTGGGCAAGCTAAAACCTCTAGCACCCTCTCTGTCCAACCAGTGCTTCATGGCCCAGCCCAAGTAGCTGACACACACCTTGAGAAGAGTTTATACAACCACACAGACACTCCTGGAGAAGGCTGGCACAGGTTCTCCAGCTGTGCCCCTTTTTCCCAGACTATATGGTAGTACCAGGTACCACCACCCACTGATATTTATCAGCTACTCAAAGGCCCTTAAAAGGGTGTTCAATTATTACTATGCAATATTATTATCCAGTTGGTAGTTGTGACTAAACAGTCAGCAGGATCCTTATATACATGCAATGTACTCTTAGAGCTTAACTTATCTCTACACAAAGCAACCACAGTTAAAAGTTTTTAAAATATTTCATAATAAATAATTAAAACCACAAGACAATACTTTCTACTAAACAGTGCTAGTCAAGAATTCAGAGATCACACAGAAATACTTCAAATAAATCAGTAGTACAGGTCTGACATCACAGAAAAAACAGTCTAATCTTTCTAGTTCCTAGCTATTTATAAAAGAAAACAGAAGTCTAGCATAACTTACATATGTGCAACAGAGTGCTGTGAATTGGATAGTCGAGACAAAAATGCTTAATGCCTTCTGATTCTCTCTATTTAAATTGCTATTGCAGTCCTAATTCCCATTACATCATTTTTTTACACTTTCCTGGTGTTTTCAGGCTAACAGAACCTGCATTTACATTCTTTTACACCTAGGCAGAAACCAGAGCAATAAAGGATATTCCACATGTAAATTCTGGTCATTAACTTTAGCCTTAAAACAATAGGCAGGAAGCCTTCATCTAGCCCGGCCGGAGCTGAATTGTAAACATCAAAGACAAGTCATGAAATAATTTCAATTTCAAAGGACAGACAATAAATGCTTGACTTAGCTTTCTTTACACCAAAGGGCAATGTTGCTACATTGTTTTGAATTCAACATTTCACAATATATTCTTTCATTTAAGAAAATAAGCCTGTATTTCAACATTTATATTTACAAATGACAGAATTATCTACACAATTCTATCTGGCTAGGCTGGCAGCCTTCATCTATCTTTACCCAATCTTCACATTGAACATTAGTAATGGAACTGCCAGCTGTTCAATGTGGCACAGTAAATTGATATGACTTTCTTCATATAACTAGAACTGTCACCGTTAATAAAATCATGACAATATCAACAGTACACTTGTCTGTAAAAGTGAAATAAACACCTCCAGTCATTCAGACGTTGTTCTTACAGTGGTTTTTACAACCATTCTTCAAAATATTCCAGCAAATATATTCAGACAAATGGGAAATAATACATTTTCTTAAACCACTGTTTACTAAGTGAGAGTACTCAGTGGGAAATCTGAATTGCAATGCAGTCTATAAGAGCACACTCATCTGAAGAGGGCAGTTTCCTTGACTCCTGATATGTGTATGCTATTCAGCAACTTGGTCTGGCCATGTAGGAATAAGCACCGCACATACTGAACTATACCTGTAACTTAGTATATACTGTATAAACGCAGTAATAATGTATATGCATTGAACAAAATGAAGAAAAACATGATTTAAATATATTCAACTGCACAAGCTGTTCCTGTGGTCCTCCTGCATCCACAGGTAGTGATCCATGATATTAATAGCACTAATTTTTAAATTAATTCCTACTTTACATCTCCATTCATTACAAATATTTCTTCAGTATTGTAACAAAGGCAGAACAAGGCATGTAATTATGTTGTACTTCCCTTCTGCCTCCAGTTAGTGGCTGCACAATTCTGAATCCTGTCTAACATTTGCTGTTCAATCTTGTGTGAAGGTAAGTGCCACCAAATAGGCCTGCTATTTTTTTAATAAGTAGCCTCCCTAAAGGTTTGTTTTACATTCTGAACAAGCAAGGAGATGCCTTCCATAACTTGCAATTGATTTGTAAGTTTTGCAATGATTGTGGACATAACTGAGGGAGTGCATGACCAAGAACTGTTCAGGAGGATTCCTGATAGAGCTGGCAAAAGTGTACTTGCAGCAACTAGAGAGAAATAGCGCTGGCATATTGAGTCTAGCAAGCATAAAGTGTGGGTATTCAGGGCATGTGCATACAGCGATTGTATGCATGCTTTTTAGTGTGTGTATGCTGCCTTTGTAACCAATGCTGCATGGTGGCGGTATTAGAAAGATGCCATAGAAATATCCATATTAGAATGTGCAGTTTGCCAAGACTACTTTCTGGGGACTAACACGAAGCAGATATCAGAAACAGAACAAACAGAACAAATGGTAATTGACACTCAAATATATAAGCCAGCAAGGAGCACAGACAAATTAATATTGGAATGATGATACATGTACTTGCTGACTGTGTTGAATATAACTTTCACTTACAGTAGGTCTGATAAAAAGGATTAAATGAAAAATTGGGATTAGATGAACCATATCTGCAGAAAGACTTAATGACTGTAAGAAATTGCTATTAAACTTAACCCTGTGTAATCCCTTGCTATGACTACTGCAGACTGAGTTGCATTTATAGACATGAGAGAGAGAAAAAATGCCATTCCTATTGCATGTGTAAGGTAGTGTGCATGTGAAATATCCCAAATTAACTTGTTATACCTTTGCAGGATTACAGTGTTGTCATGCCCGTGCCTAAGTAAGGGTATTATGATGTAGCCAGCCCACATACAACAGATTATATCTACAGCATCTTTCCCTGCTTAGTGCTAAGTCAGCAAAAGAAAAAAGTAAAGCATTTTGTTTATTAGAAAATTACCTGTTGAATCACTGGAGGGCTTGGCTTTATTATTTGCACCACACTGATTTTTTTTTTTTATAGTCATAATTTTATTATTTTTTTTAGAGGAAAGCTGCCTGTTAAGTCACTGGAAGGGGTATCTTTATTATTTGCATCACTATGATTTTTTATAGATGTTATAACAATCACTGGGTCGACTACAAGTATTTGTGTGCTAGTACCTCACAACATACTCGCTCATTACCACTTGCTCTAAATGTGAGGTACCCTAATTCCCACTAGACTGAGTCTGGTTGATAGCTTAGCCCTCTCACCACCTGACCATACTGAACTGCATGGTGCTACAGAACTCTAACTCTAACTGAATGATTCCCACCCAATCCCTAAACCTAACCATAGCACTTCTTTCCCTAACATAAGTATTCAAAACTATACCAAATTACTGTATGAACATTTATACAGATGCATGGAATCAGGAATACCTGACAGGACTAAATCATCCTCCGCAAGGAAGAGTAAACCTATCTGGTGGACATCTGCAATAAATACACTCTATAACAGAAGAAAATTGCTTACCAGGACCAAAAAGGAGCAGGTGCCCAATTGTAAGCAATCTCTCCTTAGTCTAAACAAGCAAATAAGAGCAGTAGTGAAATCCTCCAAAGCAACTTTGAGTCCAAATTTGCCACATCTACTAGAGACAATCATAAGGCCTTCTTCACATATGTCCATAATCTCAAAGGTAGCACCCAGATATTTTCAGAACTGATGGTCAAGGACACCACATATACAAATGCTGTAGATATAGCAAACTTGCTGGCTGACAGATTCAGTGAAAATTTCACCCCTCTGCCCCCCCCCCATTAGTAAATCAGGACATTCCCAGTACCTGCCCCCTTCCCCTTATATCTAGGGATCAGGTCATTACTTCTCTCTCAAAGGCAAAACATACAGCCTCTATGGGACTTGTTAACATCCCAGGCTGCATCCTACATGAACTCAGACAGGAACTTGCAGCACCATTAGGTACCCTATTCAACCTTTAAAGAAATTGCTACCATTATAATGTAATACGTTTACAAAGATATTTAGAACTTAACATTACCCCAAAGGGGTTGAGAGCATATAAAAAGCCTTCTACTCCATTGGATGATGAAGATGTTGGTTTTGAAAAACAATGGGTAGCAGCTGCACATCGTTGTACAACTGAATGGGTAGCTATTCTGGTAGAGCAAGATCTACTGAAATAAAAAGTATTAAAGAGGAAATTTCATCTTTGTGCTCTTCATTATGTACTTCACTTACTGTTTCACATTTTGAGACAGTGCTGGCAGGTACAAATGATAAATTGCAGGCTGTAACTAAAGAGTTAATAGAAAGGAAAGGGAATAAACTGCAAAGAGATCTGCGAGAGTATGCAAATGAAACTGCTTTCAAATTTTCAGTCAATAAAAGCCACCATTTTGGTGGGGAGCGTTCCTATGGAAAGGGAACGAACAAGAAGCATCTTGGCGTCTTTATTTGCCTCTTCAGAAGCAACTGAAGCTTCTGTAGAGTGGTCAGATGAAAATAATGACTACCCTTTAGTACCTCCAGCACAAAGGAGTAGTTATATGCAAGAAAAGTTTTGTACCAAACCAGAAACACACAGGGGGAGTAGAAAATGAGGGCAATCAGAAACGGCCTGGGGGAAACAGCAGCAGCAGCATAGGAAGAAGATGTGATGGTACTGACTTTTTACAGACTTTAAAAGTTGATATCAATGTAATAAAATGATGATTATGTACTGAATTTGTCAGGAATTGATTTAACAGATATTAAAAATGCAGCACTGAATCGTGGTTTGAAGTATATTCCAACTTTTATGCCTAGACTACACATGTTAAAGATTGATGTGTTCAAGTTTATTAGGAAGTTACAATTGCTCTGCCATTTTTCTAATAATAGAAGCTTGAAAGTTTCTGTGAATTCTGAAGGGGTGAAACTTCTTTAGATAGCAGTATTTCTAGAGTTTTATTCATGTGATTCATTTTTTGAGATGGAACAAAATGAAAATGCATTCTGTTTATTAGATACAGAAAAATTAAAGGTAGAAGTGATTATATCCCTCCATTTCTTAATGAAACTATAATACAGTTTTCTAGTATGGTGAATTTGTCAGTAGAGAAAGTATTTTCAACCTTTTTAAAAGAAAAGAAGAATAGAAATGTGGAGTATAACTTGACTAGGAAAGAGTCGCTGCTCTTAAAAATATGAGTGAAAGAAAGGATGTGTTTTTTAAACCATCAGATAAGGGGAACAAAGTGGCAATAATGAAAAGTGCACAGCATTTAAAAATGTGTTTAGATAACCTTACAAACAAAGAAGTGTGTAAGGAAGTAATATGGAGTAATTATGAAGCAGCTTTAATTTCATTTACTGAATTAATTCAGAGAGGTTATAGGTTAGGATTTTTTACAGAGAGAGATGTGGAAAAGAAATTCTATGTAGAAGGGTGTACTATGGCAAAATTTTATTGCCTCCCAAAAATACATTAAAGTATTTTAGCCCCACCGGGTCGACCAATTGTCTCTGCATGTAATAACTTTCTTCATAATGTGGGTATTTTACTACATGAATATTTGTTACCAGTAGTGGAGAAATTACCTTCATATGTAAAAGATACTTTTGACTTTCTTAATAAAGTGAAATTAGTAAAATGGAGTCAAGACAAATATTGGATAGTAATAAATGTGAAGAACCTGTATACTAATATCTCACATGAATTAGGTATTGAAGCATTAAAGATTTTCTTAGGGGAACCCCATTATCTTACTACTTGCTTGATTTAGTCCATTTTTGTCTCATAAATAATTTTTTTGAGTTTAATGGTACACTATACCAACAAATTAAAGGTACAACAATAATGGCACGTTTCACCCCTATATATGCAAACCTCTTTATGGGACTTTTTGAAGTGGAATATCTTTACAAAATGGGCTTTTTCCAGCATCATGTACTTAAATATTATCATTATCTAGATGATTTAATCTTTCTATGTTAGGAAGGTAGATCTCAGGGAACTACATTTATTGGGGAACTTGATAAAAGCAGATTTAGTATAACCTTTTCTTGCCTACAATGTGGAGAAAATGTTGTTTTTCTGGATGTCAATTTGGGAGAAGAAGGGGGGAATATTAAGACTAATATTCATTGGAAATCTGATAATATTAACCATTTTTTGGCTGGAACTAGTTGTCATTCACTTCATTTAATTAATGCACTTCCCTATAATGAATTATTACGTATTAGTAGATTACACAAAACTTGCTGAAAGTATACGAATCCAGAAAGACCAAAAGAAACAAGTCTAGAAGCCCAGAGTAAAAATAAAGTTGTTTTAGTGAAGCACTTTTCGTCGCCGACCATACAGCAACTTCTTCAGATAAAAGTAAACTAACAAAGTCATCCTTAAGTAGTAAAAGCATCACATTTTAAAATATGTCACATGTTTAGATACAACGTATCAGACCAAGACAGCATCACATATAAAAGTGTGTCACATGTTTAGATACAACATATCAAACTAAGGCAGTGTAGCACAAGCACAAAGGACATTAAATGTGAGTTATGACTTGTAAAAACATGTACAAAATCAAATATGTATTAGATTATAAATTACACTTATATACATTTAAAAGTAAAAGAAGAACAAAATCATCTTTTTAAACTCTTTAACTTCAATAAACAAGCAATGTTACAAGCCTCATTAAGCCCTGGGCTGGAAAAGGCATTAAGCCTTAACTGCCATACTAGTTCATGTTCCTCTAATAGCAAGTTAACAGGGCCCCCCTTACTGTCGGAATGGATTTGGTCAATTGCCTTGAATGAAAACTTATGACCTCCACTACTACAAGAGTGTTTAGCTAGAGAATTGTCACCCTTATTCTTGTCAGTTGCATAAATGTGCTTGTAGACTCTATCACGGAGTCTACGTTCCATTTTCTCTATGTAGTAAGCAGTGCAGGATGTGCAAAAGGCAATGTACACCACTAGTTTCGAGTTACAATTCAGTTTGTGTTTCAATTCATACTTCTTCCCTCTAATGGTGAGGGTCTTGCCAGTTTCTATGTATTTGCACATTCTGCACATGCCGCAAGAAGACATCCCTGCAAATCTACTCAAAGACAAAGGTTCATTTCTTTCGAGAAGGTTTTTGTGATTAGAGCCCTTTCTAAATGCTAGTATAGGAAGACTACCTAGTTTTTCTACTAAGAGTTTGTCATTGTTAATAAACTCCCATTTTTTTATATAATATTAAACGCACCACTTCACTATCACTACTGAATGTAGTTATAAAACTGCTTCTAACGTTAACATTCAAGTTGTGGGTAGATGACGCTATAAGTGGACATGTGTCCATAGAGTCCAAACTAATGTTACTTACCTCTGTCACATTGATTGAAGGGGGTTCACACAAAATGGGTTTAATTATCCCATTTTGTCTTTTAAATTGAACTTCATCAATAAGTGTATCTATAAGTCTAATAGGGTACCTGCATTGTTGAAACATTCCACTCAAAAGTCTACATTCATCAGTAAAGTCGTCATCTAAAGTGACCGTTTTTGCTGCTCTAATTAGTTGCCCTTTGACAATAGAATGTTTTTGTGAAAAAGGGTGGCAGCTTGAAAAATGAAGAAATGAGTTACAGTTTGTGACTTTTCTAAAAATTTTAGACACATATCTGTTGTACAATGTGTCTTTTGTTAAACTAATGTCTAGGTAGTTAATAGTGTTGTAGTCGAAGTTGGATGTGAATTCAAAAAATTCTGTTGTGTTGTTCAAATAGTTAACAAAGATGTCAGCCTGAGTTCTGTCACCTCTAAAAACTATGAATATGTCATCCAGAAAACATGTGTAGAAGATAAGGTTCACCATGTGGTTTGGGTTGTTAAAAATAAACTCTTTTTCCCAGTATGCCATTACTAAGTTGACTAAACTGGCCCCGCATGGCGAACCCATCGCCACACCTCTCTTCTGGAGATAGTACTCCTTGTTGAAGTTGAAATAGTTGTTAGTAAGGATGATATCCAAAAGTATCTCTATAAGGTGTATCTCACATGTTGGTGCCCCCTTGGCTTTAAGCATTAAGCTTGTCCACTCAACACCCTCTAGATGGGGAATAGAGGTGTAAAGATCTTTGACATCGATAGTCACAAAGTTATTGTCTGTGTCAAATGCAAGTTCATTAATCTTTTGTAAAAATGACCAAGAATCTTTACACACTTGGGTTTCAGATTTCAAATATTTTTGTAAAATGGAGTCTTCCACCTTTGCACATGGATATGTAACAGAACCCCTCCCATCTATCAGGGGTCTCATAGGGGGGTTGAGCAAGCTTTTGTGCACCTTAGGGATGCCGAACATAACAGGGACTGACATGTAATTGAAAATGTCATTGTTGATAATGGTCTCAATAAAAAGGTTATTTAAGTAGCTTTTAATACGGCCATAAGCAACATTGACTTTGTTAAGTGATACTTTAACGTAAGTGTGACTGTTCAACAAGTGCCTCATTCTAATGTTGTAATTAGAGAAGTCGAAAATGGCCAACTCACTCCCTGTGTCAGGTTTAACCACACGTACTTGAAGGGATCGCAAAAGTTGTAGTGCTGACATTTCGTCATATGAAATGTTACTGTTTTTAAACCTTCTAGTACTAGTATACCATGTGGTGTTGGTGATGTGTTTCAAGTCTAAATCACATACACTCTAAAAAAATACTAAGTACTGGGTGTAGTGGAGAGTTAAATGTGCTAGGGACTCTGAAGGTCTGGTTGTTGTCTACAGTGTTACCAAATAAGATTGCACAATTAAGCTTTCTAACAAAATACTTTAAGTCCAAAATTGAATGAACAATGTCCAGGTGTCTACTAGGCAAAAGGTCAATGAGGACGGGTTCAATGGTGACAGATGAATAGTTAAAAATGTTAAAGTCACCAAGGGAATTCTTCAATACAGTGACAGTACAATCACTATTCTGTACTATCTCCTGCGCCTGTTGTTGCGTTGTTTGCTTTTTGGTTCTGGTTGTACTGTCTCTTTGGGATAGTACCAGTTTGTGTAGGCATCCAAAAATTTGAGTTATTGGCACCAGTATTAGAGTCATGCTGGTTCGTGCCCACTCGGTTGTTATTATGGTTACAAATCCGCTCACTGCGTCTCACATTTTCCTGTTCAAAGTTAACCACCTCGGCCTTTTCCAGCCCAGGGCATAATGAGGCTTGTAACATTGCTTGTTTATTGAAGTTAAAGAGTTTAAAAAGATGATTTTGTTCTTCTTTTACTTTTAAATTTATATAAGTGTAATTTATAATCTAATACATATTTGATTTTGTACATGTTTTTACAAGTCATAACTCACATTTAATGTCCTTTGTGCTTGTGCTACACTGCCTTGGTTTGATATGTTGTATCTAAACATGTGACACACTTTTATATGTGATGCTGTCTTGGTCTGATACGTTGTATCTAAACATGTGACATATTTTAAAATGTGATGCTTTTACTACTTAAGGATGACTTTGTTAGTTTACTTTTATCTGAAGAAGTTGCTGTATGGTCGGCGACGAAAAGCAGCATTAGTAGATTAACAAATGACAGTGAAAAACTTTTAGACAAAATATCCCAAACATGTAGAATGTTTGAGAAAAGGGATTGTAGTACACAGTCTATCCATATAGCAAGGTATAGATTATTGCAATGCCACCATGTTAGTTTTAGTAAATATAATGGCAAACCAGATAGAAATATAAGTGATCAACTTGTAGAGATGTTTTTTGTAGCCACATATAATATGTTTTCAGAAAAAATATTGGAAATAATTATGTTTTATTGGAATTTTTTGCTGCAGGATAAGTTTTGGGAGGAAGTTCTCCCCCAAAAGCCTATTGTCTCTTATAAACATGGTAAAAGTATTAAAGACATGCTGGTTCATGCTCAGTTTGTATGTCCAGTAGAAGTGCCTAGAAAGTCTATGCATGATCTTTGTTTGAAACCTTGTGGACATTGTTCAATATGTAATCTTGCTATTCCTTTTTTTGATTATATAAATGGACAAAAATATTCCCCATGTGATGTATATAGTTGTAATACAGAAGGAGTTATTTATGTTTTAAACTGTGACCATAAGCCTAACTAGCCTGATCTGCAAGGCCATGGAACAGATTATCATGGACCTCATAAACAAGAACATTGGCAACCTCCAAACACTTGATCCCACACAGTTTGGCTTCATCAAGGGGAGGTCATGTCTGCTAAATTTGGTTGACTTTTTTGATAGAGTCTCCAAAGCCATGGATGAGGGGAAGACAGTGCACACTGCCTACATAGACCTGGCCAAAGCCTTCAACACTATTCCCCACTTGGGCATAATAGATAAACTCTCTCAATTAGGCATCAATCCATATGTTACCAGATGGGTAGCCAACTGGCTCACTGATAGAACCCACCTAGTCAAAATAGGGGAAGCCACCTCAAGCAGTAGACCCGTATTGAGTGGCATACGCCAGGGTTTGGTCTTGGGTCCTCTGTTATTTGGATATATTTTTCTGATGTACATGTCAAAACCAGTGGGCTATAGCTGACCAAGTTTGCAGATGACTGCAAGTTGGGAGCTGTCATCAGTTCCCCTAGTGATGTGGACATCCTCCAAGAGGGTCTCAACCAAACAAATGACTGGTGCCAGAAACATGGTCTCAAGCTGAATACAAAAAAAATGCATCATCATCCCCTTTGGGGAGAGAGATGTGCCCACAAATTATTACATTAATAACAATGTTCTAAAAACGCAGTCAGTCGTGAGGGATTTGGGCACCCAGATTGATAGTAGCTTGACTTTTGACCACCATGTCGCTTCCATTGTACAGAATGCTTTCTACGTGGCCCACCTCATAAGTAAGGGTATCTCATACAGGGACAAGGAGGTCATAACTTCCCTGTATTCTTCCCTTATAAAGCCCAGTTTTGAGTAGAATGCCTCATTTGGCATGTACCTCGCAAAGCACATGCAGCAGCTGGAGAGACCACAGAGATTCCTCACCAGGAGAATCCAGGGCAACAGAAATCTACCATACACAGATAGGCTAAAAGCCCTATGCCTCTACTCTGTTTCATACAGTCTCCACAGAGGTGACCTCTGTCTGGCATACAAGGCAATCTCAGACCCCACCTTGATGGAACTGCTGCATATCCGCAAGTCAAGCTCCACTCGAGTAACCCACACATGCGGCCTCAGCCTGGTCTCTGACATCAGTAGGACTTGCTGGCAGGACAGATTTGTGTTCCAGAGACTCCCCCATCTATGGAATAAACTCCCTCTCCATGTCAAGCAGAGTACCTCTTTACCCTTTTTTTAAGCGCAATCTGGATAACTGGATGGGAAATATAAAATACATCCCTGGGATTCCACCCATGTCTCTGCTGGACAGGGGCATCAGGTGCTGATTTGTCTGTGCATGGGCTAAACTCTTGGCTAGGCTTATAAGGGCCTCAGGGCCAATACCCAGGTAACTTCCTATGATCCTATGAACCCTAAAGTCCCTGATTTCTCCCTAAGCCTGAAATTTCACTCCTCTCTCTTTAAACTTAGACTCCAATCACTCCCTAACCTTAGAACACCACTCCTGCACTCCAGTCCTAAACTCACATTCCACTTCTAAACCAAACTTCCCCTTCCCATTCCATAATACTAAAGCCTCTGACCACTCCTTAAACTTAAATCCCCCACCTTCTCCCCAAACCTAAAACTTCACCATTCCTAAACCAAAAATCTCACTCCTGACCACTGGCTGACACCTTATCCTGCACTCCCAAACCCTTCCACTCCCTCTCCAAGACTACTGAACTTATCTTTTTGAATTTGGCTACTGTGTTCAGGTGAGGTGCCACAGCTGCTGCATTTCACCTGAACATGTAGTTGAGTTTAAACATGAGCAGCTGGCCATATGAGATACATGATGCCTGATTCCCTGGTTGTGAGATACTGTTCTTTGAGTTCCAGGGACTTGGGCTCCTGTAGTAGACTGACATTCACCCTTGAGTGTTGCCTGTACTAATTATACTGTTTTGTAAATGAGAGGTAAGTAAGCCTAATCTTGCATCAAAACAACAACAAATGAATCCAACATTGATTGACACCTAAATATTTAAAAACTAAACATTGATTTACAAGAGATCAAAAAACAGAACCACACAATGTTTTTGCAGGGCTCAAACTCCCCTGTACCTCCCACACCCCCTGCTAATTATATATACCAACTCAGAGATTATACAATATTGGGGAAAAGGTATATTCCCCGACCCCCGAGCAATTTCACTCTGACAAATTGTCAAAGGAAAAACAACTTCAAAAAGATCAACAGACGGCAGGTTCAGGTTAAGGCACTTTAATCTTGCAGCAAGGAGACAAAAACGTGCTAATACAGAGTTTGTCTAACTAGAATCAGGAAGTGAAGCCATTCTTATACATTTCTTACAAGACATTGCCTACTAAGCTGACATAATAAATCACAAGTTCTTTCAATATTATTTCATAGCAGCTGTTTGTCCATGATTTTCTGCTGGCATATCAAGTCTACAAAAAAACTTCCTAAGAAAAACAACGTGGCCTTGATGACCACCGGTCAGATACAACTTCTCACTATGCAATGTTACCATTCAAGGTACTATGGCTAATCCGAGCACAAAGCAAGTACAGATTATAGTTCATTTCTTCAAGCAGTCTTTGTTCAACTGTATCTATCTTTTCTGCGGCTGTGCATGTTCTCATAACATGAACAGAGCTGATTGTTCAAGTTCAATAACATTATAGAAAACAGTATTGTTATATTCATTATTTTCCTGACCTAGCAGATAATCACCTGCTTCTCAGTAAATTTCCAAAAGGCATAAACATGAATTTTGCCATGCTGGCAAATACTAGGTCAGAGAGCATCTTGCAGTTTCAGAAAGCATATTGCAGTTTGAAAAGCATCTTGTAATTTCATACAAAACTAAGCTGTACATAAAATAGAATGAAATGTGTTAACCCTTTTAGCTTCTAATAAGCACTAAACATATACATTAATACATATTTTTCTAACATTTCCCCCCTGTTAATACGTTTTATTCTATTTTCAAAAGCGTAAACAGTTTGCTTCTTCTCCTAACCTCTTTCTGTTCAGAATTTGTAGTTAAGAGAGTCATTCAGTTTAAACTTATGATAGTGTTTAATTTTTCAGCAGTTCTTCAATTTCAGTACTTTGATACAAAGTTTCAGAAACTGACATGTCTATAAAATTTTTGATTAATTTTTTCATGCAGGGAATACCACAACAAACACACACTCCTAACAGGAGTAATCTCACACAAATGGCAATCAGGATGTTCATTAGGATGCTACCCCACCCCCCAAATAAATTCTGGAAAAAAATCCATCAGTGGGTTTGGGCCTGGTTTGGTCATGGCCGACACTTGCTGAATCACCTCACGATGGTTGTTTATCTCATGCTGGTTGTCCGGAATATACCAACAGCACTCCTCTTTTTTTAAAGCGCACGTACCACCTTTCGCCGCTAGGGTGAAGTCAAGAGCCATGCGGTTTTGATGCACCACAGTTCTCATAGTGTTCAGTTCATCAGTTACTAATTCGAGAGCAGAAAAAGTTGCATTACTCATTACTTTGAGAAGTTTGGACAGTTTTCTCAGCTCCCAAATTGATTTCACTACGCCATATGCAGGGGCTATGCCTGCCCACAATATAATAGTGTCACTCAAGTCCATGTGTGTCAGTTTATCTTTGTTTTTCACGGAGTTATGGTTTCTCCAGCCTGCTTCGATTTGTCCCATTGGATTCTCAGGTCTCTTGATTGGATTTCCAGGTTTCTTGGTGACCTCTCTGACATTTCAAATTCTTCCCTGAGGTAAAACTGCTGTGTGTTGTATGGCCGGAACCAGGTAACCTAAAAAACAACTGCCAGACCAATTCTCAAGTAACCATTTGTATGCCTTTTTCCCCACACACAAAATAACAATTCTCTACTTTAGTATTAACATATACTTGCCCTGCATGAAACACTTTCTTATCAATGATAGATAGTTGTTTAAAAAGAACAGGATTACGTTGTACTTGATCAACTGTTTTATGTATTAATTCAAAATATGAGTCATAGTTTGTATCACAAATATAACCTGCATTATTAGCTTTGTTATAACACTTGTAAGGAACAGTCACATTGCAATTGCTCCAACCCACCTGAACAGTATCATTTTTGTAAAAGCATACAATTCCCTTTTGTGTAACAGGCAGGTACAATGCTATTTTGTCTTGTGATTTCACAGTCGTAGTATCAACAATCAAATTTTCCCAGGTCTCATTGACCCCTAGGGGGACAGCAGTCATTAACAATCCCCCGTATGCTGTTGGTATAGCTGTGCAAATCCAGCAATTTGAAACATTAAAAGTTTCAGCATACACATATTTAATTGCTTGGTAAGTGTTAAAGTTCGGATGCCAATCTACGAGTAATGCATCTCTTTTATTCAGTTCAGCTCGTGTGGCTGGAAAAAGGAAAGGCCACAGCAAAAAGATTAATGTTATCAGTATAGTTAACAGAATGATCATGAAATACTTTTGAGATTGTTCTGTATTTCTATTTGCTTCGTATCTGTTTATTTTGTTCTTGTGCAACAGTAACAAGTTTTTTGTCCAGTTCAAAGTTTTTAACCAATTTACAGTGTCAGATGAATCCAGGATGCTCGCTCTGCGATCTTGACTGCAGTGGGTGTTGACAGTAGCACTTGGTATGGCCCTTCCCACTTCAGTGATGTCCAATTTTTTCTCTTGATGACTTTCACCCAGACCCACGTGCCTGGGACTACCGCTGCTTCCAATGGTCTGGTTTGTTCTTTATCTGAAACAGAATTTAACTGCAAAAGTTGTTTATTACTTAAAAGTCGTCTCATGTATTCTGCGTGTGAACTGTCGGCCTCCTGGTCTGCAGGCATGAGAGGTTTCCATTGAGGTATATAGTATGCCCTCCCAAATAATTTTTCAAAAGGAGTTAACCCCTTTGCATTCGAAACAGTTCTCATGCTCAACAATGCCAGAGGCAGGCAGTGCACCCAGTTCTTTTGTGTCTCACTAATTAATTTCCTAAGTTTATTTTTCAAAACCCCATTATGCCTCTCTACTAGTCCTGCGGATTGTGGGTGGTATGCACAATGGTTCTTTAAGGAAATTCTGAAATATTGGCTCAACTGTTGTATAGTTTGATTTACAAAGTGTGTGCCATTGTCACTGTAGATTTTTCCAGTATGCCAAATCTAGGAATAATTTCTTTAACAAGGACTTTTGTAACAGTAGCTGCATCTGGATTTTTGGTTGTAAAAGCTTCCACCCATTTGGAAAACATATCTATAATGACAAGACAATACTTCTTATTTTCGCATTTGTTCAGTTCTATGAAATCCATACAAATAGTATGGAATGGGTATGGTGGTGCAGGGAAACTCCCTTGCTTAGGCTTTAACGCCCCTTGTGCATGATGCTTGTTACAAACATGGCATGCCGCACAAAAATTTTTTGTGTAGTTTGTAAATCCATAAGCTGTGAACACTCGATTCACTAACTGTACCATCCCCCCTGTTGAGACATGGCACTGCCCATGGCTCAACAAAGCTGCATATCTAAACAAATTAGATGGCAAAATCGGTTTTCCTTCTTTGGAGATGTACAGCCCTTTCTCAAGAATTGCTCCTCGTTTTATCCATTTCTGTTTTTCTACTTTTGTAGTAAGTGTCTGCATTGTTTTCAACATTTCTAAATCTAAAATCTCAGAAGGTTATAATTCCTCACTCAAAAGAAATACTTCTGAAGCTGAAGCTGCCTGCTTTGCAGCTGTATCAGCTCTTGCATTACCTTTTGAAATCCTATCCTGTTGCTTGGTATGAGCTACGCATTTACAAATAGCTACTTTCTGAGGTAACTGAATAGATTCTAACAAATCTAAAATAAACTGCGCATGATTAATCGGTTTGTCAGTAGTTGTTATCATTCCTCTATTCTTCCACTGTTGCGCAAAAACATGTACAGTAGAAAAAGCGTACTGGCTGTCAGTAAAAATGTTTACACATTTACCCTTTGCCAAGGTACATGCCCATGTCAAGGCAATCAGTTCTGCTGCTTGTGCAGATAAGTTGTGTGGTAAAGATTTGCTTCTAAAATCTCAGTATCGGAAACTACTGCATACCCCACTAGGTTTTGCCCTGTAGGACCCCTTCTGCATGAGCCGTCCACGTAATATGTCACCTCGGCATCATCCAAGGGAACATCCATTAGGTCTTTTCTAGGCAGTGTCTTTTGCTCAATCTCCTGCAGGCAGCTGTGTGGTGTGCCATCCGCAGGGGTCGGGAGCAAGGTAGACGGATTCAAAGTTGTACATCGTTCAATTGTCATATGAGGTTGGCTCAAGAGTATAGTCATACAGGAAAGATGTCTAGCAGGAGAAAGATATGCTGCTTTTTCTTGCAGTAAAATAATCACAACTGCATGAGGCACTCTCAATGTGAGAGGGTGGAACAACACTACTGAGGCCGAAGCCTGTACTGCCATTGCAGCTGTGACCACTGCTTGTACACAGTGGGGCAGGGATCACACCACTGGGTCCAGCTGTGATGAATAGTAAGCTATGGAGCATTGCTTGTCCCATGTTGCTGTGTTAACACTGATGTCATATAACCTTGCTTACAATCTACAGTTTGGAAAAAACGTTTATGATAGTTTGGTAATCCTAAAACTAATGAGGATGCTATCAATTGTTTTAGCTTGCAGAAAGCTGATTCTGCTTCTGGTGTCCATTGTAATAAATCTTGTGCTGCCATAGGCTTCTTGTATATCAAGTTGGTGAGTGGAGCAGACTCCAAGGCATAGTTTGGAATCCAACTCAGACAGAAATTAGTCGTACCCAGGAAGGACATCATTTCCTTCTTGGTAGTCGGTTTGGGTGCTTGTAAAATTGCTATTTTCCTATCTTCATCTAATGCTCTGCCTTCTTTGTTTATTACATATCCCAGGTATTTAACCTGCTTTCTCCAAAGCTGCAACTTGTTTTTGTTTACTTTATGTCCTTGAGTGGCTAGAAATTGTAGTAATGCTATGGTATCTTCTCTGCATTCTTGCTGGGTGGGGGCTGCCAGCAGGATGTCGTCTACATGAAGTAAAATCTGACTGCCTCTTGGTGGGCTAAATCCCACCAAGTTACTTGCCATCTCTTGTGCGAATATTGTTGGGCTTTCACAATACCCCTGTGGTAGTCACGTGTATGTATACCTTTTCCCCTGAAATGTGAATGCAAACCAATGTTGGCTGTCAGGGTGTATCGGTATCGAAAAGAACGCATTGCTAATATCTACCACAGAAAAATACTTCTGTTGAGGCTTCAAATCATTCAATAGGGTGTGTGGATCTGGCACTGTATGTGCTCTAGGTATTACTGCGTCATTTACAGCTTGTAAATCTTGGACCATAAGCCATTCTCCGTTTGCTTTCCTGACAGGAAATAAGGGTGTATTACATGGTGAATCAGGAGATTCTACCAGTACTCCTTCCTTAAGTAAAGCTGCTATTATAGGTTTGATTCCTACTTCTGCATCTTTCCTTAAGGGATACTGTCTCTTCTGTGGTCTAAATGCTGATTTTGGCGTAATAGTAACTGGTCCTGCTATACGAATTAGTCCTACATCTGATTTTCCTGTTGACCAGAGAGTTTCTGGTATTCTCCATAAGGCATTTTCTTCCTCTTCTAGTAAGAGTGCTAATCAGCTGTCCTCGCTAGACTGCAAGTGTACAGCTGGGTGTGTCTGTGTTATCCAATTTTACTTCTGCTTCTGTACTCCCTGTTCTGAAAATTCTAACTCTGTCTGTTTTTCCCATTTTGTGACTTTTTCTCCTAAGTCTGCCCATTTCACATTCTTGTCCTTAGTTAAACTAACATGTGGTAATCGATTAGATTTATAGAGTGCAAAGAATTCCTGGGGCAATGAACAACTAACTACACTGTTCTCTTCTGTGTCCCAGTACAGATTGCGTAATACTAATCTGTTTGCATGGTTTTTAAACAGTTCTTGCTCATATTCCTTATCAGGTCCTGGTGTGCTACAATAATACAGAGTACAGTGTAACAAATGCTGTTTATCAGTGTCAAGGGAGGGGGACTTACTGATGGCTACATTCATCAGTTCTTCAGTTACTGCCCCTGGGCCAGTTGTGACCAAGTCCTGGCTGTACCAATAAAATGTTTCACCCTCCGGTCGCACCACAAAAGTATCCATTTGTCGCTGCACTTCCATACCCTGCATAGTCGGAACTACCGCTATGCCAAATATCTATATAAGGTCTCTGCCCAAAAGGTTTACTGGGCATTTTGCAGAAACAACAATTTTGCTTTTCTGGGTCATGTCTGAAACAGGATCAGTTATTGCTATGTTATGGGAGAATGACTCCTGATACAGCTGTCCATTAGCTGCTTTCACTAATATGTAATCAAATGATTCTGAATTTTCTGGTAGTTTGGAAGGATGTATCAGGGTCTGTGAAGCCCCTGAGTCACACAGGAATTTTACTTCCCTCCCCTCTACCAGAAGTGTAACTTCCGGTTTCGTGTCTGCTAAAAAGAGCTCTAGGCTCAATGCTAAGTCTAAAATTTCACTTTCTTCACCATCTGCGATTTGTTGCACTTCCTCTATTTCTTCTATCACATTCTCTACTCCCTCTATCACATTTGCATTTGTCTTTTCTCAGTTACTCCCTTCTAGTGATTCTTGACTATCATATAGTCAGTCCTCACCCTGCTTATCTTCCATGGCTACCTTTTTATTTTGCTTGCATTCCCTTGCTAAATGTCCCTTTTTTCCGCATTTAAAACATTCACCCCTTTTCTTTCTCTCTTCAAACTCCTCTGATCGTTTATCAGATTGTTTGTTTCCCTGGGCATTTTTCTTGAACATATTGAGTAGCTCATGTCTGTTACAGCTGAAATCAGTAGTTCATGTGTTCTTAGGTGAGATTTTCATGTCTTACTAAAATGTAATGTGATACTGCCATAACATGGGGAGCCTCTGCAAGAAGTGAGTGTTTAAAAAAAGGAGTAAGATAGCACAGATAAACATGTTTAGTTGAAAGGAGGCATTGATAAGCGGACAGAATATGGTAGGCATATGAAAGATTTCCTCGGTCCACACGCACAGAGCAACAGAAATCATTTATTTGTCTTTGTTGACCGGGAAGAGTCCAACTGGGCAAAACCCATTGTCAGCAGAGGCCTGGGGAGAAAAGTTCCACATTTAAGTTACCCATGATGTACATTTATAATTGCAATGTAAAAACATCTATACAAGACCTTATTTACATGATTTTTAAATATTTATGACATGAACATAATATTTGTACACAAAAAGAGAGAAATTAACATAAATTGGCTTATGATTGAATAGAGAAATAACATACAGAAACAATGAATATATTTATAGCATGATGGCTGCAGGGAAAATATCAAACTGGGGTGTTTTGAGTTCAGTAATACTTTACAGACAAACAAGTAGAATGTTCCTTAAAAATGATAGAGAGATATATGAAAAGAGAAGTGTAGGCAGGTAGGGTGTAAGAAAAGGAGGAAAAAGGTTGTGAAGCAAAGTGACTGTAAGAATTGGAGAGAAGTAACCCAAGTAAAGCTAGCCAGCTGAGTAGGAAGAATAGAGACATCTTTGGCATATGTGCTTTTTAAATAAAAAGTTTGGAAACTATTTAAGTTTTCTATCGGTTTTAACTGTGTGGGGATTTCATTCCAGAGTTCTGACACATAACAAGAGTAAAGAGAGTCTCCAGCAGTAAAAAAGAAAACAGGCACGGAGCTAAGAACACACTGTAAAAGCAAAAGAACCACAGTAGGTAATACACAAAGAATATTTAATAAGAAACGGATCCACAAAGGTTTCATCCTTGCACAATTTGGAAGTTCATCAGAATAAAGCAATTTCTTTAATCCTTTGGTAAAGCAAGCTGGTGACCGTGAACTACAAGAGAGAAGGCAGACATACAGTACACAATGTTCGCTGTGGTTTTTGGTGCTGTTAATTCAAGAGTCTCCAGTGGTGTCGACTGTCTTACTGATATAAAGTAAAAGTTTATTGCTAGAGCGAAGGTGGCTGTGTGCAATGCTTAGTTGTGAGCATGTCAACTAGTTTGAGAGTTCAAGTCAGTTTAATTGTTTTAATGCAAGGCAGTGGTGTGTTTTATAAGGTTGGGTGGATTAAATTTAGCTATTTTGTGGTAGCAGGAGGCAGTTTCCCTGTATAAATTTCATAACACACAAGTAAAATAATTGACAGACATATGAACCACCTACACTAACACCGTCTTACCAAAACACTGACAGATACCTGAAAACAAAAGTACAAAAAAATCAACAACACGAGAGAAAATTTGAAAATAAAAACAAAACAGTATTTAAAAATTACTAAAAAAAAATAAAAAACATAAACCACCAAAATGCAGCACATGAAGTTACAGTTCAAATGACAGACACATTATATGAACTCAAGACATTTGCAAATTCACATGTGGTGAATAAGTACATTATGCTGTGGCTTAAGTAAAAATAAAGAAATATGTCAGCTAAACAAGAATGATGTAACATTACATCAAGATAAACAAGGCAGAAAGTAGATAGAATTAACACAAAAGTGCCAGGCCTGGACAAGAATGAACTCTAAAGACACAACAAGAGCAATGAAATGAAAATAGAAAATAAAATACCCAAACAAGTATTTAGTCAGGCTATATGAAATATGCAAGGAAAAGAGGCCAGAATAGTAAATCATGCCATCAGTATAAATACTAATTAGCACTACATCAGACAAAGCAAAACAATTATATACACTGAATAAATATCAACCAACTGGGATCCACACAATAAAAAAGTCATAACAAAAGTTTAAAAAACTAGGACAAATTCTAAATAAATAACTGCAGTATCAACAAAGACCTAACACATAAACTAAGCAATGAAGGGATTCTACCAAACCAAATAATGCATATTAGGGCATAACAACAGCACAGCATAAAGCAATAATGCAAAATAAAAAAAAAAACATCACTGTGCTCTAAATAAATAAATGGTATTGAACTAGTACACAAAATAAAAATATCCACAGTACATACATCACAATACAACAAGCTCAAGCACATCACAAAATGTAACATAATGCACTGTACATATTTGCCAAGGCAACCAAACCAGTCACTAATAGCAAACATACCAATAATAACAATAATGATATATAAACAAAAAAAAAGCAAGCTGGGCAAACACAATCCATCCACACCAAAGAAAAAAAACAAATACCAACACTTATTTATACAGAAGCGTCTACAAGGCCCCAGTACAAACAAATGCTGGTATCATTAAGAGAAAAGAGCAAATAAAAGAAGTATGTGAACCCCACCCCCCCAAAAAAAAAATAAATAAATAAAATTATTACTAAAAACAATATTTCCTACAGGTATAAAGAAAAATGCAATCCATAACAAAACATCTAAGAAAAAATAGACACTCACACATGCGTACGTATACACACAGACACATACACATGAATTATAATAATAAAGTGAAAAATGCAAGAGGAACAAAAGAAAACAGAATGAGAATAACAAAAAATACAACACAGGTGAATCAATAACACCAGAAACAAAAAGCAAGGAAATAAATGAAGACACAAAGGAAAAGGGACACTCAACAACAAAACAAAAGTATGAAAATGCAAGAAAAAAAGGGAAAAAAACAGAAAAAGGGTAAAGAAACCAAAGAAGAAGAACATCAAACCATGAAGAGAAACAAAGTTTAAAAAGAGAACCAAACAGAAACTTAGAAAATGAATAAAAATGATCATACAATATTACAAAAAAGTAAAAAAAGTGAGAGCATGATTACAACAACAAACAGAAAATATTAGCCGAAAGAAAAAAAAACAACCATATTTGAGAAACCTAAAAAAAGAACAGCAAAAGAAACCAAAGGCACAAAGATTCAACCTGTAAAAAATGTTAAAGTAATCCAATATTCCTAAGTAAGAAAGCAATATTCTGGTAAAATAATTTGCATACCTACTTTTAAGATTTTAACTAACTAGGAAGAAAAGATTAAACTTACAGTAATTTAGATGACAGAATCAAAGACTATGGTACCTAAAGAAATTGCATTATCTAATACAGAAAGCTGCTAGCTGCATTTATTATACATTGCACAGTAAATAAATAAATGGTACTGCCCTAATACAAATACAATAAAAATATCCATAAAACACACATCACAACACAGCAAGCCCAAGAACAGCACAAAATGTAGCATAATGCACAATACAAAGGGACAGCATACAACATTCATATCCCCAGGGCACAATATAAAAAACTCAGAAACTCAACCAGAACACAACAGCATCACTAAGCACAGCATATACAACTGCTGCAAACAAGCTCCCCACACATAAAATAATATATACGAGTAAACAAATAGCACTATAAAACATGAAATGCATGTGCACAAATACAACACAAACAACACAATGCTACAGTAATAGCATACCCATACACAATCAATAAAAATTTACACATCATTTTAAACCACAACACATAAAACAGCAATAGACAAAAATCAATAAATGTGCACAAACTTACATACATACCACCACCAAAACATCAAGCAAACATGCATTATGAAATAGAATACATTAACACATACCTACATCTACACCAACACATGCCATTGCACACCTATACATATACATATACATATACAGTGGATATAAAAAAGTTTACACACATCCCTGTTAAAATGTCAGGTTTTTGTGATATAAGCAAATGAGATGACAATAAATCATTTCAAAACTTTTTCCAACTTTAATGTGACCTATAACCTGTACAATTCAATTGAAAAACAAACAAAGCTGTTAGGGGAAAACATATAAAAAATGTACAATAAGCTGGTTGCATAAGTGTGCACATCCTTAAACTAATACTTTGTTGAAGTACCTTTTGATTTAATTACAGCATTCAGTATTTTTGGGTAGGAGTCTGTTAAATGTATTTTCTGTTCAATGTAAAATCATTCAGCATTTTGGACATTTGGCTTTATGAATTGCTCATATAGATTAGATAGATAGATAGATAGATAGATAGATAGATAGATAGATAGATAGATCGACAGATAGATAGATAAAATAAAGCAAATCTCAAACACTACAAACAGGTAACCTCAGCCCCCCATAAAAATAATTAAAATGCAATTAATACAAAATGAACAAAGCAAAGGAGCAATAAACATCAACAACAGTACACACCCTATAGAATATACCACATAAAAAGTGTTTTTTAGAAGGAGATAAGCCACACTGTCCTTAGACTGGATATACCAGCTGCACAATCACACCAAATCGGACAAAGGAGATCACTCCCTGCAAACAAGAGTCATTGCCAGCTCTAGAGAATTTCTCAGGCAATGATTTTCAACATTACAGCCAAGCCACATCAACACAAACACATGAAATCATCTACCTAAATCAATCTGGCCACAATAGTCTGTTTGCATAAATATTTATATTTAATACAGATGGCTAATGTGTGCAATTAGAATATTGTGCATTTGGCATTAAATACACAATGCAAACATATTGATAATTTCTCTCAGCATTTTGTACTGCAGACATACATGTGTATCTTATATATATATATATATATATATATGTATGTTTGTGTGTGTGTGTGTGTGTGTGTGTGTGTGTGTGTGTGTGTGTGTGTGTGTGTGTGTGTGTGGTAATGGCAAGGATTTTCCATGCAGAGGCTAGAACAGTGCACAGTATTCGTCAATCTTAACAACTGAGAGTATATGGGCATTGAAAAGAACTTAATACTCTTGTAAGGCAAAATTTGTCTGATGGCAGAGTTTGAAAAAATATAAAATTTCCTTTAACATCTCCAACCAATGTTTTTATTCTTCTTCTTTTTAATTCTAGTTATCTTATCAGGAGTAAAAAAAAAGCATGAGTCTACATTTCCGGGCATAGAACACCCAAAACTGGACTGAAGCTGTTTTCCTAATGGAATATTGTTATTTTATTTTATTTATTTAACTTTTATCAGAAATGTTATTTACCTCCTCTTGAAAAATTAAATTCTATACGTTCCCATTTAATTCTTCTGTATGTTAATTAGAACTTAAGTCTGACAAAATATTAGAGGGAGGATTTAAACAATTTGACATACATTTTCCAGCAGGCTAGGGAGATTCTTTCTTTTATCTTGAATTGCTATATAAAGATTTCAATTGCATTTCCTTGCTACTTTGAATCCATAAACTAGTCATTTGACTCCAGTGAGAATTAATCATATTCAAGATTTATTAAATATTACAGCTCTAGACCTTGAAAGCAGTTATACCATCCTATGAACTCATTCTTCCATTTGTTCATTTTTTAAAGTAATGGCACCCTCGAGAAGTTTTTAATGATACAAAAAGGAAATAAAAGTGAAAGCCATTTTTGTTCTTGTTGTTTTCAGATCACCTAAAATAACACTCAATTGAAAAAAAAAAATATATATATATATATATATATATATATATATATATATATATATATATATTGTTTTCATAAAATATATCCATAATACTGCAAAACATTGTGGATTACTAATAACATTTTGTAATTTATAATGTCAGTGGTGAACTGGACATCTTCCATTTTCTTAAGACTTAACAGATTACTTTGTAGACTTTTACAGTTAGATTCATAATTATCATCTAGCCAGTCAACTACTACTTTAGTGGTGGCTGCTTTTGCCTAAGCTTCAGTGGCTGGCAATATATGTCACTATTAGTCCATGATTTTATAAGACAATTATATGTTAGTCTCATTTTGGGGGGGTACCATAAAAACCTCAAAAACAGTTGTTTAAATGTTTTCATTTGCATCTTATTCAGTGGAATGGCATTTGTCTGAATCATTAGCAGGATTTTGGAAAGCAGCATCATCTTTATAAGCTGAAGCCTTTCATTTAATGTGTAAATTTGTTTATTCCTTGCTGCTATTATTTAAGTCAAGTCTTCTTTAATACAGAATTCAAAGTAGGTGTAGTTTGATAATTTACCACAAACATTCATCTTTATATATATATATTTATACCAGAAGATTGACAACGGAGAAGACAGAATGTTGAGAATTCTGATGCTGAGAACACCGACATGTTAAGGTAAGTGTGTGATAGGGACGGACGTTAGGGTCAGGGTGTGGGTACGGTAAGTGCGTGATAGTGATGGACGTTAGGGTAGGGTGCAGGTCAGGTACATGTGCGATATTGATGGACTTTAGGTTTAGGGGCTGGTTAAGTGAATTAGGGTTACGGTGCGGATAAGGTAAGTGTGCGATAGAGACGGACTTGAGGGTTAGGGGCAGATTAAGTGAGTTAGGGTTAGGGTGCGGGTAAGGTAAGTGTGCGATAGTGACAGACTTAAGGGTTAGGGGTGGATTAAGTGAGTTAGGGTTAGGGTGCAGGTAAGGTAAGTGTGCGATAGTGACAGACCTTAGGGTTAGGGTTTGGGTTAAGGTTAGTGCATAGATAGTTGTGTATGTAAGGTTTAGTGCAGGTTTGTAAGGTTTTTGGTGTGCTTGTGTTGTGTGTGTGTTTTTCGGGAAAGGTATTTTTTTTGTTGATTGTCGGGATTGTGGTTTGTCAGGCATGTGAAGTTTCGTGTTTTTGAACTTTCGGTTTTGTCGTGCCGGTTATGTCGTTGTTGGTGTTTTGGCATGTCGGTGTTATCAGGTAGACCCATATATATATATATATATATATATATATATATATATATATATATATATATATAAGGATATAGCCCAAGATAGGTAGATATGTGAAATGGCGACATTTCCTTGAAAGCACAAATGACTGAGCCCAAAATCATAAATCACAAATGATTAAAAAGTCAAATTGTCATAAAATGAAACAAGCAACCTGGAAACACATTTTTTTGCAGGAGGACAAGCCTCCATGCTGCCCCCCTTCCATCCTGCTGCTAATTACATATACTAACTCCGAGATCACACTATCTTGCAAAGAAAAAAGCTGGTAATGTCCAATCACCTGATTTTCAATCAGCTATACTAGCTTTTTCTCAATTCAATGTAGTGCATTTTCAATGCACTGTTTGTATTAAATATATATTTACTGTGTGTGTGTGTGTGTGTGTGTGTGTGTGTGTGTGTGTGTGTGTGTGTGTGTGTGTGTGTGTGTGTGTGTGTAGATATAGCTATATTATAGAAAGACAGATACGGATAGATATATATATATTGTTTTATATATATATATATATATATATATATATATATATATATATATATATATATAATGTGTGTGTGTGTGTGTGTGTGTGTGTGTGTGTGTGTGTGTGTGTGTGTGCATATAGTGATATCATACATACTAGATATTTCAAGAATTCATATAAGCCACTAGTTTGGAGAATAGATCCTCTTGTTTAGCTCCCTTCATTAAAAAAGATTTGAATGCCCATTGCATAATGCTAGACACCAAGAATGCATACTTCAAAAGCCCCAGTATGTTAAAATAAATGCAAAATAAAGCCCAGAAGGTACTAGTTGTCCATCTACTACATGAATGGGTCATAGCTCATCTAAGGTCACCCTTTGTTTCTGCTGGAAAAACTGCTACTAGGCATGAAGTCAAGGACGCTAATGAGGAACCCAGCCCAGTTTTCCAGTTGCCACAGGGCACTGTCTAATTAAGTGACTTGTTCACACCGTAGGCAAATAAAGGCTGGGGGAATCAAAACCTGGACTACAAGTGTTTTTTTTTTATTTAACAAGGAGGGACACATACAACTGTGATCTAATTTGATCAAGCAGTTTAGATGCAGCCATTAACTAATGGGCAGTGGTCTGTATTCTTAACTAAATAACCCTCTTTCCAAGCCCTGGAAACACCTTTCATGCCTATCTGGTGTACTGGATGTACTGGAAAATATTAGGGGTCAACCAAACACTCTAATAATGGGTGACTTCAACTACCCCACCATTAACTGGGAAAACTACTCATGTAAAAACTCCTTAGCGCAACGCTTTCTGGAATTCATAAACTCCAATGCCCTAGATCAACTTATCCACACACCCACCAGGGGCAACAATATCCTAGACCTAGTCATTACCAACATGAGTGACCGGTGTTCCACACCTGAAGTCAACTCCTCGTTGGTCCGATCTGACCATAAGCTAATCACCCTTGATATCCACATCCCACCCCCACCCCCCATTAAGGAAACCACAGTAAAAAATTTCTCCAAAGCCAACTTCATGCTTCTTAAGACAGAAGTAGTGAACTTCATGACACCCATGCAGATGGACAATACAGTTACAACTGCTGAATCCTACACAAATGTGCTCTATAAACACCTACATGAGCGCATGCATCGTGCTATCCCAAACAGAACCAAGACGCTATCCTCCAAAAAAAGGAAGCCAATCTGGTGGTCCCCTGCCATAAACAAACTGTACAACAGAAGGAAGAAACTGTTGCAAAAGAGAGTAAAATCCCATGAGTGGAGGAGCTCCCTGGTCAGCCTCAGTAAGAAGCTGAGATCCCTTATAAGATCCTCCAAAGCTAGCTACGAAAATAAAATCGCCACTAATTCCAAGGACAACCACAAAGCATTCTATAGCTATGTCAAGAATCTCAATGGCAACACCCAGATCTGCTCTGAGTTACAGCACAAAGGCACGAAAATTACAGAACCAACTGATATTGCCAACATCCTGGCAGATAGGTTCAGTGCTAACTTTACCTCCCCCTCACCCCCTAAAGGGCCCATATCTATACAGGAAGAACGCAGAGTCCCTGTAACCACAACTACGCAGGTGAAAGCTGCACTCTCTAAAGCCAAAAACACAGCATCTATGGGACCGGACAACATCCCAGGTTGCGTTTTCCATGAACTTCAGAATGAACTGGCTCCCCACTTAAGCACCATGTTCAATAATAGCCTCGCATCAGGCTTTGTGCCCACTGAATGGCGCACAGCAACAGTTATCCCACTCCACAAAGGGGGAGCCACCACTGATCCTGGGAACTATAGACCTATTAGACTGACGAGCCTGGACTGCAAGGCCATGGAACGTATCATCATGGAACTCATAAACAAAGACATTGGTAACCTCCAAACTCTGGATTCCACCCAGTTCGGGTTTGTGAAAGGCAGATCATACCTCTTGAACCTGATCGACTTCTTTGAGGCAGTCACCAAAGCCGTAGATGAGGGTAAGGTGGTTCACACAGCCTATCTTGACCTCGCCAAGGCTTTCGACACCATCCCCCATTCTGGAATTATAGCTAAACTCAATAAACTAGTCATAAATCCCTATGTCACAAGATGGGTTGCCAACTGGCTCACTGACAGAACCCACACTGTAAAAGTTGCAGACTCCAAATCTGACCTCAAACCAGTGACAAGTGGAGTACCACAGGGTTTCGTCCTGGGACCGCTCCTGTTTGGTATCTATTTCTCTGAAGTACAGGCTAACACAGAAGGCCTCTGGCTAACGAAGTTCGCAGATGACTGCAAACTAGGAGACATAGTCAAGTCCCCAAATGATGTGAACATCCTACAGAAGGACCTGTCTGAGACAGATGCCTGGTGTCAGAGCCATGGCCTCAAGCTCAATGCCAAAAAGTGCAGTGTCATCCCCTTTGGTAAAAACTCTGTACCCATGAGCTACCACATAGGCAGCAATCTACTTAACACCAAATGCGTGATAAGAGACCTTGGGACCCAGGTGGACAGTAGTCTCTCCTTTGATAGTCACATCGCCACAGTAGTCAGGAAGTCCTTCTACGTGGTACACCTCATCATAAAAGGGTTCTCATCCAGGAAAAAAGAGGTCATTGTTCCCCTCTACTCGACACTCATTAGACCCATTATAGAGTACAACGCCCCTTTTGGAATGCACCTCACAAGACATCTGCAGCAGCTGGAAAGGCCACAGAAGTACCTCACATAGAGGATTACTGGACTCAAACAAATGCCCTACACTGACCGCCTCAAAAAACTCCAGCTTTACTCTGTAGCATATCGCCTACTCCGAGGTGATCTCTGCCTAACATATAAAGCTGTGTCTAACCCAGAGCTGGTACTCCACTTGTCACTGGTTTGAGGTCAGATTTGGACATGCTACACCTAAAGAAATCCCAATCCCTCCGAGCTACACACTCTAGGGATCTAAACCTTGTCACCACAATAAACAGGACATGCTGGAGGGATATATTCCTATCCCAGAGACTTCCCATACTGTGGAACAGGCTACCCATCTATGTCAAGCAAAGTTCTTCATTAGCACTCTTCAAGAAAAATCTTGATTAGTGAATGCGAAATAAGAAATACACCCCAGGGATCACTTCTGTGTCTCTGCTCAACAGTGGCACAGGAAAATAACTTTCTTGGGTGGCGTAAGCCAGGGAACCTTGTTGGCTAGGCTTACGTAGGCCCTTGGGCCGATAGCCTAGTACCTACCTATGAAACTATGAACCTATGAACTGATTACAGGCTAGCATCCCTATTCCCTGCAGACATTACATTTTATGACATGGCATGGCCTACAAGGTGAGGGCCTCTCATTTCCTCCAAAATAAATTCATCCGCAGTTGTCTTTGTAATAGACAAAATTATGTACACACCATCTATGCTCCTTGCTCACTATATACCATAGCTCTATGAAGCTATCAAATCCATGCAATGCCACCTATATAAACTTCAAGAAACATATGAGTCTCTGTGATGCTGTAAAATTGAGGGGCATTCCAGCATAGGTAGTACAGAATAATTTGAATCTATCCCCATACCTGTCAATCTCTTAGTGCATGACATCTGGACAAAGTCACATGTAATGGGTTGACAAAGGTCCAAAAATAGGGAAGATGTTTAAATATTGCTCTTACAAACTTAGAAAGGTGATAGAATAACAGGTTTTACATGAGTTTTCTGAAGGGTATGAAGTCTGAAACTCAAATGTATGTCATTATTTTCTGACTTAAATCTTTAATAACCTGCCAATGATTTGCCAGTAAACCACAATTTTATGAAAGATGGACCAAAAGATGAGGACATTCTGCAAAAATCTGTACAGTTGAGAGGCATGCATTGGCACAGGCCAGGTCTAAACCAATAATCCACTACATTCCCATTCCTTCTTACTAAGGAAAATAAGCATGAATTTCTATATATCTTAAGCTCTATGCCATAGTTCTAGAGCTTCTTGGAGTAAGACTTTAGTCAATGCCATGTACTAATGGAATTCCATGGCTACTGAAGTACATTTCAAGCTCTTCGCTGATGACGGCTTCATCTTCCTGTCTGAGCCCACCATTGCCTTTTTTCTTTTCTGAATCACATCCATCTTTCAACTGATTACCAGCTAATGTACAAAACTCTTCTCAATGAGCTAAGTAGCTGAGAGGTTTGAACTCAAAGTTCTGACATTCCCAATGGGTAATCTCCTTCACAAAAACAAAAAAAAAATCTTCATCTCCGTATGAATAGAAGAAAACTGATATGCAACAACTTGAAGCCCATCTGTAAAAACCTGTCACAATATGCAACAAAATGGAAACAACTTTATCTGTTGAAAGGTAGTAAGATGTCAGTGATAAAACTGCGTTTTATACCAAATATTTCTTACTTCACTCATCATGTGTCTGTGTGGAAAAAATGCCCCTATTAATGTATGATTAGTTTCATTATCCAACAAAACTCAATATAGGTTTAAACTATGGACTGATAAGCAACGAGGGGCTGTCTTTGCCATGTTTTCAACTGTATATGCAATGGTTCAGAGCAACAGACTTCCATAGAGGTTTACTTCCTCTACTGGAGTGGTTAAAACATGAAATGTTAGTCAACCACTTATTATTATTATTATCATTATTATTATTATTATTATTATTATTATTATTATTATTATTACTGGCTCTGACTCCATATGAGAGAAAGTTTCTTCAAGAGGCATCTCACATCTTTCCCTTGAAGGTTATGCATTACTCAGGGGAAAAATCATGGAAACAGCTGCAAGAGTATATCTATTGCTGAGAAAATGTTAGATCTTTGTAACTCTGTTTCACTCCCAAAGTAAAGACTGACAAAATATCCATTTCCTGAAAAAAATATTGGATAATAAAGATAATTTATTTCTTAAAGAATCTTAACATGAAATCCATTTCTGAAACATGTTCTAGACCTTCAAAATGAGTTTTGTATTACTAAAAAGGAGACTAGTAGAATTATTCCATATCAGAGCAAATGCTGTAAGCTGACAAGATCATAGTCTAAGCCCTATATGATATCCCATGAATCCCATACTACAGAACTGCTGGTCTAAGCCTTACCTAACATCCCAGGTATCCCATACTACAGAGATAGTGATCTGAGCCTTACCTAACATCCCAGGTGCCCCCATGATCTGAGCCTTATCTAACATTCCAGATATCCCATGCTAAGAATTTGTGGTCTATGCCTTACCTAAAATCCCAGATATCCCATACTACAGAGTTAGTGGTCTAAGCCTTACCTAACATCCCAGGTATCCCATACTACAGAACTAGTAGTCTAAGCCTTACCTAACATACCAGGTATCCCATACTACACAGCTAGTAATCTGAGCCTTGCCTAACTTCCCAGGTGTCCCAGTGATCTGAGCCTTATCTAACATTCCAGGTATCCCATACTACAGAACTAGTGGTCTAAGCTTTACCTAACATCCCAGGTATCCCATACTAAAGAACTAGTAGTCTAAGCCTTACCTAACATACCAGGTATCCCATACTACAGAACTAGTGGTCTAAGCCTTACCTAACATCCCAGGTATCCCATACTAAAGAACTAGTAGTCTAAGCCTTACCTAACATTCCAGGTATCCCATACTACAGAACGAGTGGTCTAAGCCTTACCTAACATCCCAGGTATCCCATACTAAAGAACTAGTAGTCTAAGCCTTACCTAACATACCAGGTATCCCATACTACAGAACTAGTGGTCTAAGCCTTACCTAACATCCCAGGTATCCCATACTACAGAACTAGTGGTCTAAGCCTTACCTAACATCCCAGGTATCCCATACTACAGAACTAGTGGTCTAAGCCTTACCTAACATCCCAGGTATCCCATACTAAAGAACTAGTAGTCTAAGCCTTACCTAACATACTAGGTATCCCATACTACAGAACGAGTGGTCTAAGCCTTACCTAACATCCCTGATGTCAAATACTACAGAACAAGTGGTCTAAGCCTTACCTAACATCCCAGGTATCCCATATTACAGAACGAGTGATCTAAGCCTTACTTAATAAAGCCTGGAACTCTCTTCCTGACAACCTCACTGCAGCTCTTCTTTTCCCTGTTTCAAATCCCAACTCAGAACTCACCTCAAAACTCACTGCTCTGCCCATGTACTAACCCTGACTAGTTTTCAGTGTCCCACTAGTACTCTCTGTTCTCCTTCAAACAAATCTTACACTAAATCTTTTCTATTCTCATGCATAATTTGTATTCCCCTAGTCTGTATTTAATTTCTAATTGTTGCTTCTGTAAGAACATGCTAATGATAATACAATACTTATTTTATTTTTTCTCAATTTAACTACTAAATTTGTAAAGACTGATTTTAATGTCTGTATTTGGAGCTTTTCTCCCCGGGCCTCTGCTGAAAATGGACTTATATCCAGCTGGACCAGCCCAGTAAACAAATGTAAAAATAAAATAAAATAAAATAATATTCCAGTTATCCTATACTACATGACCAGTAGTCATCTAAGACTGTCATTTAATGTACTCAAAGTTTCTTAAAATATTTTTTCATTAGGTTTATGCATAGCATTAATATCAGTACATATAAACTGCACCAACTCTTTGCATGCCAGAGCTATAATAAAGGTACTGAAAGTCTTTTACCTTGGGTTGCTCTAGACAGACCCAACAGACTTTCAGATGCAGTTCAAAATATTTTGTTAAGGTTACTAATATGAGGCTAAACATCATATCTAGGGATTCACTGTTCATTGTATGTACACCTCCTAAACTCTTCTTTAGGTTTTGAGGGTGTCCTCAAATTTTTTTATCAGATGCTAAATTGAATATTGCAACATCTATACATACTCATGATCTACTTAGGCTTCTTGGGTTAGCAAGAGAGGAGGAGTGTGTATTCATTTTGCCACATCACTAAACAGTAGTAATAATTTCATGGTTTATGTGCATTCAGAAGCATTTAGCACTAACTCAAGGCTCTACGTAAAGGTATTGTCCCTTAATCACTTAACTACTGTGCTTTTTAAGCATTTTTGAATAAGGTCAAAGGTCCTGCAGTGTTTTAGAGCCCTGGATCTACATGAAAGCTTTTTAAAATGTATTTTATGCTGAAAAGCAGATAAGTGAGGCATTAAAGTGTGTTAGCTTTGCTTTTAAGATTTTATATTTAAGCCTGCCAGCTGAAGTAAGGAAGCATTGCCTGCAAATGAATGTAAGCACAGTATAACAGGATTTGACTGTAACTTTACTTAGTCAATTAATTCTCTTTTGGTTTTCCAGCTTTATTTCTCATTGCTTTGATAAAAGTTATTGCTGTTATTACTTTTGATCATGATGCTTCCAATAAAATTGTCTATTACAAAATGATCGTTCTACTGTAGTCTTGATATACTTTTTTATTATGTATTTATTTGGTTGTTTATTGAATTATGATCATATTGTCATGGTAGATTTAAGGCTGTAGTCATACTGACAGGAGTAATTTGGTCAGGCATCAAAGAAATCATCATACTGTCTCTCTCGTTTTTTTTGTTTTTTGGTTTTTTTTTGAGTGCTATGTTGTTATTAACATTCAATTGATGTACCACCAACTCGGGTAGATATGACATCGGTTTAATGGGTTATCCAAAGAAGTACAGATCACTAAGAAGTACAGATCACTAGTGTATTACAATGTCCACCGTGTAAGTCATATATACCTAGTATAGTAATATCATCCTTGATTGTCGAGGTATGCAATGTAGACAAGAAAACAGCATATATTATTCAAACAATGGTAAACATTTTAAGTATTGTTTATTGGAGTGTTTGCCCCTCACTGCTAGTGTTAGACCACAACAATGAAACTCAAGTGTTCTAATAGAAGTAAAAATTAGTAATACTAAAGAGCTCACACCTTAAATGTTTATTATTCATATTATGCTTTAAGCATATAGTGCTTTAAAATAGTTTCATATATTCCTTTTTTGAGTGTCAGTTTGGTATATACCATCAGTAAACATTGTTTTATTAATTTATTTGTCTTAGGTGATTTTTCTCCGCAGCTAGGATTCAGAGATATGTACACTGCATACATCTAGTGCTTGGGAGTCAGGCAATAGAAAATTCTACACCAGTTCAAAGATCTAGGATTTTCCAAATCTCCAGCTGGGTATTGGCACAGAGCACTATTAATAATGGCCCACAATTAGCTGAATTTCATGAATATGAGTAACTGTACAATTGAAAGTGTGCTATATGGCATGGCACACACAACTTAACATGCATTGCTACTCACCACTACTTTCCCATCAGTAACCCCACAGTGAGTACACAGCCAGAGACAGGGAAGCTGCATGTTAATGGGGGACCTGTGTGCAAATCAGTACATAGAACCCTACTCAGAGAGGATGCCTGTAAGAGTGTTTATTACCACTTAAGGTCTCTGTTCTGCATAGTCTGCGTATCCCCACAACTGTTTGCATTTTTATTGCTGACCCATTTTCCAGCACATATCATGGACATATCAGTTGAAAGCATTGTCTAGCAATTACTGTATTAGTTCCATTTGTAGTGCAATGCATATACAGCCCTAGCTATGAGCATTGTCATCTGAATACTCTATGTTTGAGTAGTACAAGATAGTCTAACAGACACATGTGGTACACTGTGTTATACTGCAGGGCAGTTCCTGATGTCAGTGGGAATACTCTTCTAGTTCACATCCTGATATTCTGAACTATACATATCTATGTTGAATGCCAGACCTGTGCTATATACCCAGGTATACAGTGATGGATGTATACAATACCTTCCCCAAACACCATGTGCACATCACCACAGCTTATGTATGCATACTCCACCATACAGATACCTGTGGACACAGATTGGCAGCTGTATGAGAACATGTTCATTATGTATACACCTTTCCCTAACAGCCAGTACAATTTAACATGAATTACATTGCAAGGTCATCCCCTGTCTCATACTCATAATGCCTGATCATGCTGCGCACATACATGAAGCTGGTGCAAAACTATCAACAGAGAAAGTCACATGATAAAATGCAAATATTGCTTGCACACATGAATACTCACTAATGCATCCTAATAAGTTTGTCTTCTTGAATATCAGTTAGTGCCTCATGCAGATCACAGCTGAGAAGGAACTTACTGGCTGTGAAGATGCAAGAGAAAAAGAGTATTTAGATTCTCTGTATTGTATGTAACTGTACTATAGAGCCATCCTTTACTGACTTTGCTTTGATGCAAATATTCAGATGGTTCTAGAAAGCTTAGTTTTTACTGCACGCATTCTTATTTGTGTTGGTGTAAGTATCTGCGCATGTGATAGCAACATGTGCAGTATGTTTGTAGGTGATGGACTGTAATGTCCACTCTAAATTGTGGGTGGCATAGGCTATATATTGATCATGTGTACTGCATCCACTTAACTATGGATGTCCGATGACCATCAGTTTGACACCACTGATACTCTGGTTTTATGCCACCTCTGTTGACAGCTCTGTCTCTTTGACACTATAATCTACTAAAACAACACTCTCTGCAAAAACAATGCCTCTGCATACATTTATATATCTCTGATTTACTGCAAACACACCTAATTTGTGTATAGGCTCCTTTTCCTTATAACAAGTCCTAGTAAAACAATTCTCCCTGGAAAAGCACATTTTCTTTGTGTTTTTATTGTTTGTGACTCACTATGAACATACCCAAACTATGCATAAGCTCCTTTACACTACAAGTCCCAAACAAAGTCAACATACACCTAGTAAGGATAACATTTGTTAGAAGAAACTGTTTCCCTTGTTTTGCACTCACTCATAATTATATGCTATTGCGGTGTTGATTTCTGTAGATTGTCTTTTTAAGTCCATTAAAGCTATTGCTCAATTACAAGTATTTGATTCATATGATCATAAGTATAACATCTGAACAAATAACTGGATGCAAAACTTGTAACATTGGCAGTTATGACTACTAAACTACATGTAACAGGAGCCAATCTTACTGATTCAAGCTATTATCTGTGATACTACACTAACCATTTCAAATCAGAGGTTCAGACTTAAGAATGTAGTGAGGCCAAACAGCTTTCTATTTATTTAGATAGAACTGGAAAGTTTATGAGCAGCTATACTAGCTGTTTCCATGTAAGTATTTTTTCATAGGCTTACTGTGTATGTAGCAATGCTAAGGAGAACTGTTGGCATATTCAGATTAAAATTAAATTACTGGATTGATGTAGGTTTGTCTGATAAGTAAACTAATATATATATATATATATATATATACACATATATATATATATATATATATATATATATATATATATATATATATATATATATATATATAATGCACATTATTATAAAGTCATTTACAAACACAGACACTGTTTTTTTCTTTATCTGTGGTTTTATACTGCCACATTCAGTCCTGGTTTCCTATCAGCATAAATGTATAATCCACCTGTACTCTCCAAATTTTGTTTCAGTTATGACATCTCATCCTCTTATACTAGGCAAGACTTTTTGTATAACTCTAAAACTAAAAGTATGGTTGCTACCAAATTCATTAGCATCTTTATCCAAACAGTAAGTACATTGTTTTATATCTGATATATGCTCAGTGATTCTTTCTTTTAGTTTTCTGCTACTTTTGCCTATATAAAAGCTCTTACATGTTTTACATACAGCCTGGTATACTATATTCTCTGTATTGCAGGTACAAAAGTATCACATTCAACTACCCTTTATATACTAATTTTGGGTGCATGTTGTTATCATGTAAACTTCAGTTTGTCTGAACTTCTTTTTCTTATATCTTAGTTCTCAGACTACTGTCTCTTTCTGTCCTCGCAACAAGGCTGTATGTTTGCTTCTTTTGAATTTTAGTACAAAATCTATAATCTTCCCAACTTTGACCATAGGAAATATTTTCAGATCAGGCACAGTCTTCTGTTTATCTTTCTGATAATTTCAGTATTAGTTCAGCATCTAAAATGACAATTCTACAGCAATTAATGCTTTAATATTACACCATCTGCTAATACAACCTGAAGCACAATATTCTATGCAACCGAGATCAGGTACTATTAAGTACTATATAAAGCATTTGTCACCTGATATTCAGTTAGCAGTGTTGCATTCCTTACACTTCTTGTCTAATTTTCCTACATTATTTAACCATCAATTTAAATGTTTCTATTGTGGCTAGTGGTGTCCTGTTTTACACAAAAATGGAATATACTCCCTTCTGAAATGCAACTTGAATCAAATCCTAAGAAAGTTCCAAATTCTACTCAAAATAAATCTAACAGATACGTGGTCCTAAATGAGTAGCATCTCTCCCCTATCTCTGCCTTTTGCCTCACTTTTTGTTAACTAACTAAACTCTTAGCCATAAATTAAAAAGTCTCTTTCGACCACAAAGCTTCCTAACCCGCTTCATTTGATCGCTCTTGTTTTCTTCATCCTCATTACTGCTTTGTCTTCTGTAATCCAGTTTTCCTCATGCAGTTCACTCCTTGCAACTATACCTCAAACATCTTCTACTGAACCAGCTGTCATGTTTTATTCACACGTATGAACTTTTCTTTATCTCCGCCTATCAACCATCTTATGAATATATATAGACAGTATAGTTGATCTATACTTTTTATCTTTGTAATAACACATTTTTATTAAGATGACAACTTTTGTTTCAGAATGCAAAAGTAAATAACCTGCATTTTTTAATCTGTTGCTTTAATCTACTTTTTTCTTTTGCGATTATTTTTCTTTGTACATGCACTACTTAATTGTAGTTTTGGAGCTTTTCTCCTCAGAACTCTGTTAAAAATGGGTCTTCACACCTAGTCAAATTTTCCTGGTAAACAAAAACAAAGAAATAAAGATATACCATATTCCAGCATATGGGGAATAGAAATATAACTTATAGTATCATGTATGCATTCTCAGTAATATAACAGCTGCAAGGCAAAATATTTTGCTGATCAATGAACATGGATGGTACCTTACACAAATACTCATAATGTTACATACCATTTAATATCATGTCTGCATGGGTGGGACAACAGGAATAAAGTAGAGGACATTCTGGACTTTCTAGACTTCAGTTCAGTTAAGATGCTTGATCATGGTCAACACATGGTTCATTTGGAGAGAGAAACAGTCTCAAGATTACTGTATGAAAGTGGTGAACATGCAACTCACTTATACTTTCTTCTAGTAAAGAAAGAGCACTGAGGTATAATCAGAGATTGCAAAGTCAGCCCCAGTTGATGGACTTCACAAGCCACTGGAGAGCCACAATCAGTAGTGGCCAGAGAAGGCTCTACAGTCAACAGAGTCTAGGCTGAAAACCTAGAAACTGACTGGGGTAAAATCACAAGATTTCAAGGAAATATTGAGGGCTGTAGTTTCTCAGGGAAAAAGAGAAATATATGGAGCTTAAAATGAATGGCACCATCTCAAAACCATGAGGGAAAACTATAGAGCAAAATGCATCCGGGCTGCTGGAGGAATGAATAAGTCCAGAAAGTTATCAAAAGAAAGAATGCATCAGGAAGAAGTGGGAGATAGAAAAGATGGACTAGCCTAAGGAGTACTGGTTGTCTATCAGACAGTCTAAGAGAACAGTCATAATAACAAAGAATATGGCATCAGAGGCACTCTACCAGTTTCTGAAAAGTGATTCAACAGATGGCATAAAGAAGCTCTATTAGATTGCAAGGCAAAGACAGAAGTTGCATCATTATTCATTACTTGACTGCCTCTCCTCATTTACCATAAAACACTGTTCAAACTTGTCAGTGTGCATACCATTTTCTTTGTTTACTTTTACAATTGTAAGAGATTTGGATTTAATGTTAAACTGTGCTGTGAATCATAATGAAGATACTACAAGTTACATTACAGACCTCTGCAGATTGTGTGAGGCAGAACAATTTTGAAACAGCTTACTATTCTGACATGGTTTTCTCAGCCTGGAATTACCAGAGAATTTAATCATTTATGGGACATTAAGGTTCTGTTTAAAGTACTGAATTTGTAGCAGTAATTAAGCACAATTTATCTATGACATAGGATAAAAGAGCGTTGTGCACTATAAACTTCCTGCATAGAGTACTGGTCACATACCAGATATGTCTAAGTAAGATAGCTGTCTCTGTCACCATGGAGTATCGCTCACATTCCCTACTTTAGCAGTCCTGCAGATATCAGTCACCTTAGAAGTCCCTTTCTTCAGGCCTCAACCACATACACTCTGTGGTGCATGTGATAACTGTGTAACACTATAGTACAAATAACTAGTTAAGTAGGAGTTCTAATCTCAGTCCTGGCAAATGTAAAAGTGTGTGTGTGTGTGTGTGTGTGTGTGTGTGTGTGTGTGTGTGTGTGTGTGTGTGTGTGTGTGTGTGTGTGTGTGTGTGTGTTTATAAGTTAAAGCTTTTGGGTCCATTCAAACCCAGTACACTTCCACTTTTCTACTTTAGCAGTCCTGCAGATATCAGTCACCTTAGAAGTCCTTTTTGTCAGGTCTCAGCCCTATAAGCTCTTTGGCATGTGCGATAACTGTGCAACACTATAGTACAAATAACTAGTTAGGTAGGAGTTCAAATCCCATTTCCGGCAAATGTGTGTGTGTGTAACTGTGTATATGTGTAGTGTAAAGTATTTTGTGGCCTCTCTCACCCAGTACATCACCCATTGCTATACTTTACAAGGGCTGGTGATGTTCCTCACCTTAGAAGTACCTTTGGACAGCCTTCACCCTCTAAGCTCCGTGTGTGATAAATGCATAACACTACAGTAGCAATAAATAGATAGGTAGGGGTTCTAATCTCAGTCCAGGCAAGTGTGTGTGTGTGTGTGTGTGTGTGTGTGTGTGTGTGTGTGTGTGTGAACAGTATCCTGTCTGTGGGGGGGGTGTTTGTGTGAGAACCATATCCATTGTGGGATGGGTTTTGCTACCTTTTGCTGTTGCCCACCCAGTACATGTCCCAGTGTCCACATTACAAGGCCCACAGTTGTCATCCACTGTAGAGGGACCTGTAGACACTCTGCAGCCCTGTAAGGATTGTACCATGTGCAATAACTCTGTGACAGTATGGAATAGATAACAAGATAGGCTGTCCATCTAATCCTTGGATATCACTCCCCACTCAGGAATCATACACAAACATACTCAGGTAGGCAGCCACCCCTACATCAGTAGGTGGCCTGCAAACTGTTTCACAGATAGAACCCACAGTGTGAAAGCAGCAGACTTCATGTCAGGCTGCTGAACAGTCACGAGCGAAGTCCCACAGGTTGTAGACCTGGGTTCCCTCATGTTTGGGATCCACACCTCTGAGGACCAGCCCAATACAAAGGCACTCTGGCTGATAATGTTTGCAGATGACTACAAGGTGGGTGCTATTATTACCCCCCCCCCCATGTGAGATTGACATCCTTCACAAAGACCTCTCTGAGACCTATGACTGTTGTCAGAACCCTGGACATAAGCTCAATGCCAGATGATGTGCCACCATCCCCTTTGGGCACGATATGGTTCCCATAAAGTAATACATTGATATTAGTCCACTGAACACTGATGTTGGTATAACGGAACTGGGAACACAGACTGACAGTGAGCTCTACGGTGACCACCACAGTGCCACTGTCTTCCGAAAGTCCTTTCATGTGTCACTTCTCCTGACTCAGGGTGTTGAATCCGGGAAGTAAAAGGACAGTGTTTCCCTGTACACTCCCCTCAGTAGGCCAATCAATGTGTACTATAGCCCTTTTGCCATGTACCCACTGGACACCAGCAACAACAGGAGAGACTGCAAATGTACCTCACAAAGAGGATCTTAGGTACTACACACTTGCCCCATATGGACAGACTCCAACAACTGCAATGAATCTCTATGTCATATTGGCTACATAGTTGCAATCTCTGCCTGACATACACAGCCATGTCTGACCCAACTCTGTCAGGAATGCTACATCCGAGGAAACCAATTTGTCCATACAACATGCCCCAGATACCTCAACCCCATCCTCACAATCAACAGGACATGCTGGAGGGACAGGTTCACAACCCAGAGACTGGCCACGCTATGGAATAGACATCATTTATATGTCAAGCTGAGCACATCACTGGCCTTCTTCAGGAGAAATCAGGAGTTGATAGGGAATAGAATACCTACCCTGGGGATCACTCCAGTGACTATACTCAGTAGAAACACTGGGGAGTATCGTCAGTTGGCATGATGCCAGTGTATTCCCATGGGCTAGCCTTGTAAAGCCATGGCCATTTGCCATGTACACACCTATGACTTTTTGAACCTATGGATCTCAGTACTGTCAAATGTGTGTGTGTGTGTGTGTGTGTGTGTGTGTGTGTGTGTGTGTGTGTGTGTGTGTGTGTGTGTGTGTGTGTGTGTGTGTGTGTGTGTGTGTGTGTGCGTGCATTAGTGTGTCTGAAAGTGTTTGAGTGTGTAAACATGTGAGTGCAAGTAGTTGATGGCCCGTCTCACCCAGTACAACTACCATTGCCATACCTTACAAGTGCTGTAGATGTTATTCACTATATAGGTACCTTGGAACACTCCACAACCTACAAGCTCTGTGGTGTGTGCGGTAATTGCATAACACTATAATACCAATAACCACATAGCTAGGGGTTCTAATATGAGTCCTGACAAGTGTGTGTGTGTGTGTGTGCGTGTGTGCGTGTGTGTGTGTGTGTGTGTGTGTGTGTGTGTGTGTGTGTGTGTGTAAGTGTGTATATGTGTAGGTTACAGTATTTTGTGGCCTTTCACATCCAGTACATCACCCATTGTCATAATTTGAAGGGCCTGGTGATGTCCATCACCTTAGAAGTACCTTTGGACAAGTGTTACCCCATAACCTCCATGGCATGTGTGGTAAATGTGTAACAATGTAGTAACAATAAATAGATAGAAAGGGGTTCTAATCTCAGTCCTGGCAAATGTGTCTGTAAGAAGAGTATCTTGTGTGTGTGTTTGTGTGTGTTTGTGTGCGAATGACATCCATTGGATGAGCATGGATTCATACTTTATGCCATGCTACCCACAGTACACATTCCTAAGTCTACTGTATGAGGTCCACTGTTCACATCAACTGTAGTGGTATCTGTAGACACTCTTCAGCCCTATAAGCCCTGTGCAACAGTATGGAATAGTATGGTATGAATAACAAGATAGGTTGGTCTGCTAATGTCAGTTTTGGCAAGTGTGTGTGTGTGTGTGTGTGTGTGTGTGTGTGTGTGTGTGTGTGTGCACGCGCACATTGGTATGCATAGCAGTGTTTGTGAGTGTGTAGACTTGTATGCGGCACTATTATGAGTACTTTCACACTGAGTACAGCCACCATTGCCTTACCCCACAAGGCCATGTGATATTATTCACCTTACAGGTACCTTGTAACACTCATCACACTAGTAGTCTTGTGCCACCTGCAATAATTGCATAATAGTGTGGTAGCACAACTTGATGGGTAGGGGTTCCAAACACAACACTGGCAACTGTGATCCTGTGCGTGCATGTCTGTGTGTGTGTGTAAACAGTATTCTTTGTGTGTTTGGTCAACACAGTATCCTCTGGGGTTGAGGGTTTTAGCAATCTGAGGTGTGTTCCACCCACCCCACGTTCCATTGTCCGCTATACTAGAGCTGATGTCAACCACCATAGACTTACAACCTTTCAGCCCTATAAGCTGTGAGGCAAAAGCGAGAACTATTACACAGACCTGTGAAATGTGTGCAGATACAGCTGTACCCCGACAATGATGTGGTTGACATGTTACTACACTGCCATACCCCTTGTTGGTGATGTCTGCAGGGTCACATCCTGCTGACACACAGATACCTGGAACACAAACGGAATGCAGCATGTGAGACCACATTCGCTTAGTGTTACTAATACCAATAATGCATGATGGCTGAAAATGTACACACACACTCTGATGTGTACCCATTATAAATGCCAGATGACAGCACCTTACACAGCATTAAATAGCTACACTCTATTAAAGTTACTCTGTGCATCAGACACATATAAGCATGTCCCTGCATCGGTGATATGGATGGCATGGATGTGGCACAGGTATCATCATATGCACAAGGTGTTGTGTGGGTTTGCCAGAAGCCGAGGCTGGGCCACATGGTTGATATCATGTGTGTGTGTTTGGGACATGTTCATTAAATGGCTAGTGCAGGGGTGGTCTGTGTGTGTGTGTGTGTGTGTGTGTGTGTGTGTGTGTGTGTGTAGGTGACTTTTCTGATGGTGGTGTGTGTGTGTGTTTGTATGCACACAGTCACGCCATGTGGGCACCCTACACAGGGGTATTTTGGACAGCTGTGGGCTGTACATGGGAGGGTGTACAGCTCACCATCTCTGGCTATACACAGTGGAACTGGGCTTGCTGAGGGTATCACTGGCACTAGCAGAGCTGAGTCCAGATGCAGTACTACTGCCTGTTGGTGACTACTGTTTGCTGAATCCACGTCCCTGTTGGTACCATCCAGGATCACGTGCCCATGGCCTGCTGAGTTGAGGCATGGACAGCACATCCCCTTCAGTAGTGCTGGTGGTACTGCCAGCATGGGAATGTGATGGTGCATGGCCACATAAACCCTGAGCTGATCGTGGTGCTGCCCTACAGCCACATGGCAGCTGGCCAGCATCCACCAAATGCTGAAGCAGAAATATCCCACAGTCAAGGAGTACCAAGGTTTCCCACCACCATCTTTCCATGACCCCAGTATGCTCACAGATGGCTGCAGTGAGTTCATATTGCCACAGACACCAGGGAATGTGCTGATCCATGACCCTGCATATATGTCTGGTATTACGTTCATTACATGCCAGTGCCCCCATTCCAGCCTGAAACATGCATCTGGTGAATGCTGCCATGGCACTTGCAACAGGGGCATGACAGGCTGCAATCCTTCTCTGAGTATTGCTGCCCATCTACCTGTGTGGGACCTCACCAGCACTCTGGCTATGGGTAGTGCCTGCACCCTCACTTGCCATAGTCACCACAGTAGCCTGTTTCATACCACCACCTGCCAACTGTCCATTATCTGTGGCCACTGGTGATGAGGTATGTGTGGGCATTGTGACTTTGTGTGGGGATGAGGTTGACAATAATGGGATGCCAACCGATGGCACAGTATCAGCCCCTGACAACCCCACCTGTGCCTCAATATGAGTATCATCATGGTCAGACTCTGCAGAGACAATGACATCAGAATCAGAGCAGGAGGGACTGCAGCCACCATGTCCATCTGTGAGGGAAAAACAACATATATAAATTACTACTGGCACTATAAGTTTTGCTGGTATACACACACACACACACACACACACACACACACACACACACACACACACACACACACACACACACGTGAAGTGCCTCAAAGGCATTACACACACCTCACATTAGCCAACTGGGAGCATTCACAACACACAGTCAGACAATAACATACACACTCTGGATGGACCCTCAGCATCATGCAGTGCAGCCCTTTCCAATTACCGTTAATACTAATATACACCTCTGGGATATGTGAGTGGTGTTAGTGGGTGATGGCCCTTCACCTAGCACACACTGCACCCATGTAAATCATTGCTGTTCACCTGTATAGCACTGTGGAAACTCCTACATAACATACCCCACAACTGTACAGGGTTTTGCTGAATGTCTACATGTGTGGCTGATATGTTTGGTCTGTTCCTCATAACTCCTGTATTTGTCTGGTACATTGCTGAGTTGGCCTGTGGATTGGTGCCACTAAGTAATGTCCTAATTGGAGGTGCAGACTGCATAACCTGCAGGGCATGTATTTTAAAACAAAGCCGGTTACTCAAACAACTTCCCAAGCTTACAGTGGATATAGTAAGTGTACACACACCTGTTAACATGCCAGGTTTTCATAATATATCACATGAGACCTCAGAAATAATGTCATAACATTGCCATATTTTCACATGACATATAACCTGTGCAGTCCAACTGAAGAACATACACATCAGTTACAGGTAATATCTGGTAACTGAAATATGTACAATAGGCTGGTTGCATGAGTGTGCACACCCTTAAAGTAATACTCTGTTAAAGCAACTTTTGATTTAATCACAGCATGCCATCCTCTTGGAAAGGTGATTATCAGCATGACACATCTTGACTTGCCAATGTTTGCATACTCTCCCTTGCAAAGCACCTCCAGCTATGTCAGATTGCAAGGGCATCCCCAGTGCACTGCCTTCTTCAGGTCATCCTGCATATAGCCTATTGGATGTAGGTGTGGGATCTGACTTGGCCAGTGCAGAAGATTGCATGTGTTCTGGTGAAGCCATCCTTTTGTTAATATGGATATATGGTTTGGGCAATTGTGCGGAAAGGTGGACATTCTCATCATCCAGAGATATGTGGCAGACACCAGAATGTTTTGGCACCACAAGGGACCAGTGTTTGGAACTGTTCAGAATTCCCTCTAACTTGACTACAGCCCCAGTTCCAGCTTGTGAACAGCAACCCCAAAGCAGGACACTGCCATCACCATGCTTCACCATGGGGGTGGTGTTGTGCTGATGTGCAGTGGTGATATTGCTCCAAACACACCTGTCAGAATTGTGGCCAAAGAGCACAACTGTGGTCCCATATTACCATAACACATTTTCCCACTTGCTTTTTGGAGACCTGATGTACTGTTTTCAGACTTTCACCAGGCCTGGATATTGTTTGGTGTGAGGAACTTCTGCTATCTTCCCAATACTACCCTATAGGCAGGACATATTGAGACCATGGAAGGTTGCTGTGACATGTAGTACACACCCAGTACATGTTGGAGGTTCCTGCTACTCCTTCACTGTTGCTGTAAGGCTCCTGGCAGCCTCCCTGGCTGTGTCTATATTAGAATACCAACTGTTTAGGTGATCGAACACCTAAACATCGATCTTCTAATATCAAACTGCACAATGTCGAACGTCCCAGGGGAAACACGTCCCTTGGCCACAACACAGAAAACATTACCTTACATCTACATTAAGTGGGAGGCTTTGCCCCCACACCCCCAACATGGGGTGCTGTGCCCCCCACACCCCCCTAACTAAATATACCAACTCCGAGATCGCTCAACAGTAGGGAAATAGCAAACTCCGGTGAACGGCCAAGGGAAATCTTTCCCTGCATTAAATCAGCCATTCGCCATGTTTTGCTTTCAATATTAGAAGACTGATGTTTAGGTGTTCGATCACCTAAACATTTGGTCTTCTAATATAGACCCACCTGGCCAGTTTTGGTCTTGTATTCTCATAGACTTTGGTGGGGTGTCTTCTCCTTCGCAATGTTACTGTAGCCCCATATTTTCACCACCTTTTGATGACTGTCTGCACTGTATTCCATCATGTGTGCAGTGCTGTAGAAATGTTTTGGTACCCTTCTCCAGGCTGATACATCTCAAACATGTGGTCCCTTAGCAGCTTCATCAGCTCTATGTGAACCATGGCTGTTGCTGTAGCAGGCTACTGAGTATATGTTAGGATAATCCTGGTAGGACAGGTGACCATTAGTTGCTGTCAATCAAAGAGTTTCTGTGATTGATGCCTGCTGTGTACCCAATAAGATGTACTACTGTAGTTATATCAAAAGCTGCCTCAACACAGCACTAGCTTCAGCTTGTGCACACATATGCATCTAGGTTGCTGTACTATTGTTATGTATCATTATTGTTCCCCCTAACAGATTTGTTTGCTTTACAATTGAATTGTACAGGTTATAGGTCCCATGAAAGGTTGGCACTATTTTGAACTTGCCTGTTGTGCTCTCATTTTTGTATACCACACATACCTGGCATTCTAACACCATTTATATGCACTGTATACCACTAATTTCTACAATATGACCCCAGTTTTGGGCCTTTGTCCCTCCATTTTGTCACTTTTTGTCCAGGTGTCCTGCAATGACAGGTTGTGAGTTATGTTACAGATATGTGACATCTCCTGCAAATAGGCCCCTATCATGACCACCGTGATGCAATGCAGTAAACATCACCACCACAAGTGAACATGCAGATATTGCCAAATGGCTGAGTGTAACAGTTGTGTGCATGGTCACATGCATTAACTTTAGCATGCCTGAGGTAATGGTGAGCCACAACAGGGAAACCCCATACCTACTGGGTTTACGTTGATATCCCATGTGCAGACCAGAGGGACCTATGTAGTTGTGAGGGAGAGGTATTGTCAGCAGATTCATATTAGGCATTGGTACAAAATGAACGCTACATTTCTGCACAGGTACAGTTCACACTATGATATTAGACAATTTGCTGTCCTTCACCATAGATGTGCACTTGTGTACATTACTACACCCCACCCACTTATCCATTTTGCACTGACATATGCATCTAGAGACTCTGTAGAAGACAGTTTAACTGTTACCTCATTACACTGATGTGCACTTTGGCCTTACCTGGATGCTCCTCGCCTGTTGCCTGGGTGCCACCCACCTACACAACTGCTGTTTCCCGTGTTTGAGTTTGTGAGAGGGCTACCCCAAGGTTGGCAAGGAGCTCCTCTGTTGCCTTAAGTGGGGCCTGTGCAGCTGGCCTCCCACCGGTAGCAGTACAGTCCCTCGCTACAGCAGCAGCTCTTTGCTGAGCACAACATATCAGGTCAGTTGCTCTATGCCTGACCAGATTATATGTGCGTCCATGGTGGCCCAACACGTTCACTCTGTGGACAATCTCATCTGACAGGGTAGTCCGCTCCTGCAGATTTTGCTGGCTACAGACGGAAAGGATGGCATAGTTTAAGATAACAGCTTCTGTGATGGTTGCTGTCTCTGCATCAGTGTAAGGCTGTTGCCGCTGCATGGCACCTGGAAGACATACACAGGGAAACACATCACAGGACCTCAGACATTGCCCAGAGTTCTTTACAGAGCCATCACATGCACATTCGCGGAGGCTCTCAGTAAAAACCTGCCCAAGCAACAGGGACCTCCAAAGCAGAAACACAAGCAACTTCCACCCCCCAACACAACCCAAATGACACATAGCCCACAAACTCAGTGTGCCACTCAACCACAGCCCATAAGGCATAACAACGTACCCAACATTTTAGTCATAGGTGACTCTATAGTCAGGCACACTGATGTTCCACTCACCAGGCTAAACAAGGAGAAAGTTACTGTCAGCTGCCTGTCGGGTGCCAGGATCCGCCACATAACGCATGCACTCAGGTCACTCCACAACAAGTACAAATATGACTCTGTCATTGTCCATGTTGGTTTGAATGACCTGAGACGTACCTCCTTGGACTACATGAAAAGGGACATGGAGGAGCTGTCCGATCTTGTAGCCCAGGCAGGTATGACCCTAGCCCTGAGTAGCATCCTGCCATCACCCAGAATGATACCACAGTACAAGGACAAAATGATTGACTTCAACAATTGGCTAAGCTTCTAAGGCTAAACAAGAAGAAAGTTACTGTCAGCTACCTGTCGGGTGCCAGGATCCGCCACATAAAGCATGCACTCAGGTCACTCCACAACAAGTACAAATATGACTCTGTCATTGTCCATGTTGGTGTGAATGACTTGAGACGTACCTCCTTGGACTACATGAAAAGGGACATGGAGGAGCTGTCCGATCTTGTAGCCCAGGCAGGTATGACCCTAGCCCTGAGTAGCATCCTGCCATCACCCAGAATGATACCACAGTACAAGGACAAAATGATTGACTTCAACAATTGGCTAAGCTTCTGGTGTCATTCTAAGGAGATCCAGTATCTGTCTGCCTGGGATGACATGATCGACAAGCCCCAATGCTTTGCCAGAGATGGCCTGCACCTGTCACCCCTGGGATTCCAGATACTGGCTAAGGCTCTAGCCACCCCTATAGTGCCTTTTTTAGGCAAGGTTCAAATGACAAATTCACACCCTAACAGGTACAGGCAAGAAGAATCTGAGGGTATTGCTACTCAATGCTAGAAGTCTAAACCTCAAAATGCACTCTCTCGAGGCACTCCTTAAAATGGAGAACATCGACATCTGTGCAGTGACAGAGACCTGGTTCAAGGCTCCAGAGAGTACCCCTGCATTACCAGGCTATAATTCATACCACACCTTTCGGCCACCTAACCTGGACCGAAACACTAAAGGTGGAGGCGTGTCCATATTCATTAAGGATATCCACACATCAAGGCTAGTTGCTCAGCATAATGCATCCGAGATTATCCAAGTGCAACTAACTCTGAGCAAGACCGCAATCCAAATTGTAGCTTGCTACAGATCCCCCACCATGTCCCAGGATTTCCACTTCTCATTTCATAATACACTGGAAAATATTAGGGTACAACCTAACACCCTAATAATGGGCGATTTCAACTACCCTACCATTAACAGGGAAAACTACTCATGTACCAACTCTTGTGCTCAACGTTTTCTGGAATTCATAAATTCCAATGCCATGGATCAACTTATCCACACCCCCACCAGGGATAGCAATATCCTAGACCTGGTTATTACCAACATGGGCAACCGGTGCTCCACACCAGAGGTCAATTCCCCGTTGGTCAGATCCGACCATAAGCTAATTACCCTAGACATCCACATCCCTCCCCCACCCCCCACCCCCATTAGGGAAACCACAGTAAAAAATTTCTCCAAAGCCAACTTCACGCTTCTTAAGACAGAAGTGGCAAACTTCACGACACCCATGCTGACGGACAGTAGAGGTATGACTGCTGAATCCTACACAAATGCACTTTATAAGCACTTACATGAGTGCATGGATCGTGCAATCCCTAACAGAACCAAGATGCTATCCTCCAAAAAAAGGAAGCCAATCTGGTGGCCCCCTGCCATAAACAAACTCTACAACAGAAGAAAGAAACTGTTGCAAAAAGAGTAAAATCCCATGATTGGAGAAACTCCCTGGTCAGCTTCAGTAAGAAGCTGAGATCCCTCATAAAATCATCCAAAGCTAGTTATGAAAACAAAATTGCCACTGACTCTAAAGACAACCACAAAGCATTCTATAGCTATGTCAAGAATCTCAATGGCAACACTCGGATCTGCTCTGAGTTACAGCACAATGGCACTAAATATACAGAATCAATGGATATTGCCAACATCCTGGCAGATAGGTTCAGTGCTAACTTTACCCCTCTGTCATCCCCTAAAGGGCCCATCTCTATACCAGAAGAATGCAAAGTTCCTGTAATCACGGCTACACAGGTAAAAAACACACTATCCAAAGCCAAGAACACAGCATTCATGGGACCTGACGACATCCCAGGCTGTGTTCTGCATGAACTACAGAACGAACTGGCACCCCACCTAAGTACCATGTTCAATCATAGCTTCACCTCAGGCTATGTGCCCACTGAATGGTGCACAGCGACAGTTATCCCACTCCATAAAGGGGGAGCCACCACAAACCCCGGAAACTACTGCCCCATTAGCCTAACGAGCCTGGTCTGCAAGGCTATGGAGCGTATCATCATGGAACTTATAAACAATGACATTGGTAATCTCCAAACTCAGGACTCCACCCAGTTCGGGTTTGTAAAAGGCAGATCATGTTTCCTAAACCTGATAGACTTCTTTGAAGCAGTCACCAAAGCCATAGATGAGGGTAAGGTGGTTCACACAGCCTATCTAGATCTCGCCAAGGCTTTTGACACCATCCCCCACTCTGGAATTATAGATAAATTCACTAAACTAGGTATAAATCCCTATGTCACAAGATGGGTTGCCAACTGGCTCACTGACAGAACCCACACTGTGAAAGTAGCAGACTCCAAATCCAGCTTCAGACCAGTGACAAGTGGAGTACCACAGGGTTCAGTCCTGTTTGGTATCTACTTCTCTGAAGTACAGGCCAACACAGAAGGTATTTGGCTAACAAAGTTCACAGATAACTGCAAACTAGGAGCCATAATCACAACTCCAAAAGATGTGGACATCCTACAAAAGGGCCTTGCTGAGACAGATGCCTGGTGTCAAAGCCATGGCCTCAAGCTCAATGCCAAAAAGTGCATTGTCATTCCTTTTGGTAAAAACTCAGTACCCATGAACTACCACATAGGTGGTAGTCTACTTAACACCGAAAGTGTGATAAGAGACCTTGGGACACAGGTGGACAGTAGTCTCTCCTTTGATAATCACATCGCCACAGTAGTCAGGAAATCCTTCTACATGGCACACCTCATCACAAAAGGTTTCTCATCCAGGAAAAAAGAGGTCATTGTTCCCCTCTACTCGTCACTCATTAAACCCATTATAGAGTACAATGCCCCTTTTGGTATGTACCTCACAAGACATCTACAACAACTGGAAAGGCACAGAAATACCTCACAAAGAGGATTACCGGCCTCAAAGAGATGCCCTATGCAGACCATCTCAAAAAACTGCAGCTTTACTCCGTTGCATATCGCCTACTCAGAGGTGATCTCTGCCTAACACACAAAGCTATGTCAAACCCAGAACTTTTAGACATGCTCCACTTAAAGAAATCCCAATCCCTACGAGCTACACACTCTAGGGACCTAAACCTAGTCACTACCACAATAAACAGAACATGCTGGAGGGATAGATTCCTGTCCCAGAGACTTCCCATACTCTGAAACAAATTACCTATCTATATCAAACAAAGCTCCTCATTAGCACTCTTCAAGAAAAATCTTGATGATTGGATGGGAGATAGGAAATTCACCCCGGGGATCACTTCTGTGGCTCTGCTCGACAGTGGCACAGGAAAATAATTTTCTTGGGTGGTGAAAGCCAGGGTACCTTTGGCTAGGCTTATATAGGCCCTAGGGCCAATAGCCTAGTACCTACCTATGAACCTATGAACCTATATGGACTTTCATTAGCCAACACAAACACATCATACCCCTGTACCTGGCAGCACTGTATGAACATGCATTGTACTCCTGGTCCTGATGTGTCATGTTCCCCCCAATGAGGGCCAGTACATTGCATAAACTGCCATTCATCATTCACGTTTGTGTAGAGGGATGACAGTGGCCATGTTCCTTGCAGATGGGATGTCAATGGTGCTAAGGCTTTGCTTGCATACAGTGTGTAATGGAGCTGGAAGCATATGCCTAGGTTCATGTAGGATGCAGACATGAATGTTATCAGGCCCCAATGGGACTTGCTTTTGTTAACTTTGATTAGGTAGCTTGCACCTGATCCATGATGATGAGGGGAGGAGTGCATGTGCTGTGTATATCCACCTATACTGATGGTGATCCAGGGTGGTGAAGTTTGCCCTAAATCTGTCTGCAGCAGGTTGGCTGTAGCTATGGTGTGTGTGTATGTGCTGTGATTAACCACCATTACAAGGTGGGTTGGGTTGGTGCCTCTGAGACTGCAGATATATGTGAAGATGACCTTGTGATTGCCCTCAGTGGATGTGTCCAGTTTGTATTCATAGTTAGCCTTACAGTAATCCACCTGTGACTTAATATGCTCATTCAGACAAAGGTTGACATGCCGCCCAGTTGGTGCCTGCTCCTACTTTGCCCTACACAACCAATATAGCATCACATTATGTGCTTTGAGCATTGCTGCTGTCCACCAAAGGGGTTTTCTCTACTTTGGTGGAGACAGGTTTTAGAGGTAAGGTATTGCTGAGGCCATACAGCTATGTGGGTGGTCATATATCTGTTTGTAGTAGGCATAGACACAGGGTCAGAACATAGTTGGCCACCTCTACAATTTCAATGTGATATTCATGCTTATTATACTACCCATGTCTGTGTCAGGGCAATGACACAACCAGTAGCTATAGAGGTGCAACTGTTGGATGCACATAAACTAAGGTTACACACATGTAGAACATGTACAGCTTATTCAGCTGAAGTTTTGCATCCCATGTTAGTTGTTATGAGGCAGCCAGGTACACCTACCAATACATACATATCCACAGGTAATACCTGCTATACATTTCTGTTCTATGTCAGTATGGCACACTGTAATGACAGTCTTGCTGCTCAGTCAGTCATGTCAACCTGTTAGGGCAGGACATCTGTAGGACAATGCACATACATGGTAGGCTATAGGCCACAATTAGTGACACTTTTTTCATATTGCTGTAACACACATAAGTCATTTGATAGTGCAGTAGCCTTTGCATTCACAGACATACCCTGGAGGATATCTGATGCTCATATGGCAGGCAGAGAGGTGAAAGGCTAGGTGTGTGGTAGTGAAGGTAGGAACTGTTAATATTGTGAGCATGACTGATATTGAGACAGAGCTAGCTGATATGCTGGACAGAGGAAAGGTGGATATATTGTGTGTGCCAGAGACCAGATGGAAGGGGTATACAACTATGTGTATCGGAGTCAAGTACAAATATTTCTATCATGGTGTGTATGGGAAGGGAAATGGTGTAGGGGTTAATCTGAAGGAACATTATGTCAAGAGTGTTTATGGAGGTGATAAGAGTATTGGGTAGAGTGATGTTCAGGAGGCTGGAAATTGAAGGTGTAATGCTGACAGTTGTTAGTGCATATGGTTAAGGGTTATTTATGCATGGGTGATTTTAGTATTTTATCTGGTAACTACAGTGAAAACATTGGTAAAGCCCTCAAGGGGGGTGGTGATTTTGAGATTATATCTGAGGTTCACAACACTACGCATTTTGAACAACTTGATTTATGTCCAACCAGGTTTAATATTTATGACAGCATTGAGCATGATATATTTGAGTATACAGCTGATGTTGTATATGATGATTACGTACACAATAGCAACAATGTATCTGAAGTTGATTCAAACGAGCATTGTTGTACGTTGATTTTAAAGGGTAGTTTTTACATTTATAATTTTAGTGACTTAACACTAAGCGATGATTTTTGCAAACTATTTCAAAAAGGATTTTCATTTATTCCCACCTTTAGACATGACATTTCTAAAGTATTGGTCAATCTTAAAATGTATGTTAGGGACTTGAATTTGAAAATGTACTTTTCTAACTTAAATGTTACACCAATTGATTTCCTTCCACGTTTAAAAAGAAAAAGTACGTTTATTCCACCCATTAACCCCACTATTCATTTATTTGAACAGTTATGTAAAACACGCATTAGAGGATTATTCAAGGGGGATTACAATAACAGTGATAATTTAACTGAAGGAGAAAGATTTTGTTTAAAACAACTTAGTGTGGATGATACATACAGGGTGATGAAACCCGATAAGGGTGGAGGGGTAGTCATTATGATGAAAAATGATTACATTTGTAGAATGTTAAAACTATTGAATGACGCTACCACCTACAAGAGGGTTTCAAAAACTGAATTAAATAGAGCTTACACAAAACTGGATTGGCAGTTATATGAGTGGTTAATGGAAGGATTACTCAACAAAGACGAATATGATTATTTGTCTGTTGGATGTCCAGTTATTCCTTCCATTTTTGGAATACCTAAAATCCACAAAAATGTACACAACCCCCCACTCCGTCCTATTGTTTCAGCGAGAGGTTCCAAGACCGAGGCTATGGCGTCCTTTATTGATTATTATTGTAAAAACATATTTAAGAACATTACGCATGTTCTTAAGGACTCATGGCATTGTTTGGAGGTTATCAGGAACACACCGGTCGATGGGGAATTTTTTATGGTGACCATTGATGTAATCAACCTGTTCTCTATCATACCCAATGACAGGGGGCTAGAGATGTTCAACAACAGTTTGGTCAGATATAGTTCACTGGACACATCTAGAAGAAATTTGATTGTGGATTTAACTGAGATGGTATTAGACAACAATTTTGTTATATTTGAATCTGAAATTTTCAAACAAATAACGGGAGTGGCGATGGGTGCTAGGTGTGCTCCATCTTATGCCAACTTAGATTTGGTGGATTGGGAAACCAAATGTATTCTAACAACATCTTATTGGCAGAAAATTGCATTGTACGTACGATTTTTAGATGACATATTACTTTTTTGGAAGGGTACAGTTGAAGAAATGCATGATTTTATGAATTATATGAATAATTGTTCGAATTTTTTAAAATTTACATACACAATACACGATGATCATTGTGAATACCTGGATATATTATTAATTAAGGACACCACAACAGGAGGTTTAACATCTAGTATATATCGGAAAAAAACATTCTCCAATTCTTTCTTACATTTTAAGAGTTGTCACCCTTTTTTTCAAAAGAAAAACATAATGAAAGGTCAAATGCTGAGGCTTTCCAGGCTTATAAGTGATGATAACCTCTATGAGGTGGAAATTATGAAATTAATCAATATGTTTATTGAGAGAGGTTACCCAAATGATGTTCTTTACAAGATTAAAAGTGAGGTTGGTAATAAAAGAAATACTGATTACAAACCAATCCTCAAAGGTGGTCTTTTAAAGGATAGAAAAGTAACACACTTAGACCCCATGAGGCATGTGATGGTTTTACCATTCAATGATGACAGTGGTAACATAATAAACATTATTGATGAATCTTGGCGGGCAGTATTTACCAATGATATTGTTAAAATAGTAGGTGGCAAAGCAACCTTTACATACAGTAGGGGAATGAATATAAAGGACATAATGGAAAAAGCAGGCAAGCAACATGTTTATACCAATTCAAAGATGAGCAAATGTGGATGTTGTAGCATTTGCAAATATATCAACAATGGCCCATACGTTGCAGTGCATAACTATGGTGGAACCCTTAGGTGTCCAGGGTTTTGCAACTGCAACACTAAAATGGTTGTATATCTTGCTACCTGTCTTAGCTGTCCTACTTTTTATGTAGGTAAGACTATCAGAAAATTGAGACTTAGGATTTTGGAGCATGTCCGAGACATTAGGAACAAAAAAACTACTAATGCATTATATATTCATAGCCTTGAGTGTATTAATTTTAAAAAAAAAATATTTTTTGTAATAGATAGGATTCCTTATAATGAAAAAGGTGGCGATAAAAAGACATTTTTAGAGGTTAAAGAGTGTCTTTGGCAATTAAGGCTCGACGCCTCTAAATTTCCAGGTATTAATGATCACATTTCAATTGCTAGTTTATTAAAATACAGGGCTATACATATATAATGGTTATAAATTTTTGTGGGTTATTAACTATCAATTTTTTGTGTATAGAATAAGGTTGACATACCCCACAAAATCAACAACAAATATAAAATTAATATAAAATTAATATACAACATATACAAACAGATATATATACACAATATTATTGTATTTGTTGTATTTAATATTCATATATCAATATCTATATATTAATTTATGTATTATCATATTTTACTTAATGTTAAAGAAGATCAATTACATTATATATATTTTTATTATTATTTTTTATTATATATATTTTTATTATACATTTTATTTTTTATGATGTATTAGACATTTTTATGATGTATTGGACATCTTTAGATTGTTACATATAGATATTAAATGCAGCATTTACTTAGGCTATTTTACCATACAGCCCCATATTACATTACATGTGTCAGTAGTGTTTGGATTACACTAATTATTAAATATTAGATATAGTTTCAGGGTTCAACAATGGAGTATTCATTTTTAGTGAGGCTATATATTTTGTTGGTGTAATTCTTTATTGGACTAATATCCAGTATTTATTCATTACATCTATAACACTACTATTATGTGTTTTTTAGGGCTTTAAGACGACATAGTTTGCATTACATGTTTATGTAACTTGAATCTATGATATACAAGATATACAATGCATTTAAAACAGTACTTATTTAATTATTTGTATTGTTTAGTTAAATATATTTTGTATTTATAGTTGATTTGTATTAACAAGGTTTTGAATAGTTTATTTTTGAATTAGTAATGAATGTGACAGGATGATTGGTTAATTATATATGAGGCGTGTGCCTTTCAAGGTATAAGTATCAAGCACATGATTGTTAAAGCATTTTATTCTTGTATTTTACTCTGAAGATGCCCTACATAGCAGAGGGAGAAAGCGCTTAGTACTGTTACTGTTTGTGCTGGTCTTTCAGTTACATTAAAGGACTTGTGACGATCTACACTGGTTCAGTTTTCGTTACTAGTTTGTTTTTCTTTGTTAGTGCATATGCTCTGCTAATTGCATGTGTGATGGATGAGACAGATGTACTCTGGTGTGGTTGGATGAAGTGGTGATGCATATACCCAAGGGAGAGTGAGTGGTGATTGGAGCAGATTTCAATGGGCATATTGGTGAAGGGGAAAGAGGGGCTGCAGAAGTGATGTGTAGGTATGGTGTTAAGCAAAGGAATGCAGAAGGTGAGATGGTGGTGGAGTTTGCAACAGAGGTTGGACATGGGTGTGGTGAATACATAGTTTTACAAGACCGAGCGGCATAGGGTGACATACAAGAGTGGAGGAAGATGCACAGGTGGATTATCTCCTATTCAGGTGGGCCTGTTTGAAGGGGATTGGTAACTGTAAAGTGGTGAGAGGGGAAAGTGTAGTTAGGCAGCATGAAAGACTGGTCTGTGGGATGACATTGGTGATCAAGAAGAGGGGGAGGAATGTGATGACAGCACCACAGATCAAATGGTGGATACTGAGAAAGGGTGATTGTGAAGTTGAGTTCAGGGAAGAGTTAAGACAGGAAGTGGGTGGCAGTGAAGAGTTAGCAAATATTTGGGTAACTACATCCGAGGTAGTAAGGGAGATAAGTAGAATGGGGCTTGGTGTGACATCTGCACAGAGGAAGGAGGACAAGGAGACCTGGTGGTGGCATGAGGAAGTACAGGGGAGTATACAGAGAAAGAGGCTGGCCAAGGAGGAGTGGGATTGTCAGACAGATGATGAAAGTAGACAGGTGTATAGGGAGATGGGGTGCATGGCAAAGAGAGTGGTGACAAAGGCTGAGGATGGGGCATCTGAAGGGCTGTATGTAAGGTTGGACACTACGGATGGAGAATAGGACCTGTACCAATTGGCTTGACAGGGGCATGTCGCTAGGAAGGATCTGCAGCAGATAAGGCTGAGAAAGGATAATGGTGGAAGTGAACTCACTAGCAAGGAGAGTGTGTCGAGCAGGTGGAAACAGTACTTTGATGGGCTGTTGAATGAAGAGAATGAGAGAGTGAGAAGGTTGGATGTTGTGGGTATGGTGAATCAGGATGTGCAACAGATTATCAAGGGGGAAAGTAAGGATAGCTATGGAGAGGTTTAAGAATGGAAAGGCTATTGGTCCAGATGACATATGTGGAAGCATGGATGTGTTTAGGACAAATGGCAGTGTTTTTTTTAACCAGATTGTTTAGTGTAATCTAGGAAAGTGAAAGGATGCGTGAGGAGTGGATTAAATGTGTTTGGGTAATGATTATGAGAAGAAGGGTGGTGTGCAGAGCTGTAGTAACTACAGAGGGATAACACTGATCATTCACAGCATAAGGTAATGGTAAAGGGTGGTGGAAGCTAGGCTAAGAAAGAAGGTGAGGATTACTGATCAGCAGCATGGTTTCATACCAGGAAAGAGCTGTACAGATGTGATGTTTGCTCTGAGAGTGTTGATGGGGACATACAGAGAAGGTCGGACGTAGCTGTGTTGTGTCTTTGTGGACTTAGAGACAGCATATGACAGGATGCCTAGAGAGGAGTTGTGGTATTGCATGAGGTGGTCAGGAGTGGCCTTAAGAATTCCGTAAGAATGCTGCAGGATATGTACTAGTGTGACAGCAGTGAGTTCTGCATTGGGAGTGACAGTTGTGTTTAAGGTGGAGGTGGGAGTACATCAGGGATCAGCTATGAGCCCTTTCTTATTTGCAGTGATGATGAACAGGTTGACAGACATGATCAGACAGGAGTCCCCTAGACTGTGCTGTTTGCAGATGACATTGTGGTCTGTAGTGAGAGTAGGGAACAGGTTGGGGAGACCCTGGAGAATTGGGAGGTATGGTCTAGAGAGGGGAGAAATGATGGTCAGCAGGACTAAGATAGAATATATGTGTGTGAATGGGAGGGAGGATGGAGGAATGGTGAGGATGCAGGGCGTACAGTTTTCAAAAGTGGATAGGTGTAAATACTTGGGAACAACAGTTCAGAGTAATGGCGAGTGTGGGGGAGAGGTGATGATGTGGATACGGGCAGGATGTTGGTGGTGGGGAAGAGTGTCATGTGTGATTTGTGACAGACAAGTACCATTAAGAGAGATTGGGAAGGTGTACAAGAGGATAGTGCGACCAGTTATGTTATATGGGTTGAAGACATTGGCATTGAAAAAAGAGGCACAAGTCAGAGCTGGATGTAGCAGAGTTACTGATGGTATGCTTTGCACTGGGTGTGGCCTAGCAGTGTAACAGTCAGTATTGTGCAACACACATACTTCAGTAATGGTCATATGTGAGCCATCCTTTCCTGGGATGACTCAGTGCCCTGAGCTGTGTTCTGTCTCACTGCAGACAGACACATTTTTCTATGGCCATAGGTTTTGCTCAGCAATATATTACTACAGTATGTGTTTCTGAGACATAATATTGTTTGAACTTCCTATTTTCCACGTTTAAATGCCCCCTACTACATTCCATTACAGGCTTAATTGTTTGACATTGCTATGTTTTTTTTTTGTTTTCAGGTGTGTGTGTGTGTGTGTGTGTGTGTGTGTGTGTGTGTGTGTGTGTGTGTGTGTGTGTGTGTGTGTGTGTGTGTGTGTGTGTGTGTGTGTATGTGTGTGTGTGTGTGTGTGTGTGTGTCATCTGTTTTGTATAGGCAGCATCTTGCCTTTAGTAGGTAATGTTCATATGCAGCTGATGGCCTGTGCACCAGTTGGAGTCCCCCATTTGCTAATTGCATGCAGAACAGCTGTGGTATCATTCCCATACCCAATAGCATGGAAACACACTCCTATAACTGAGTACTTCATGTGGGTGTTGCCCCTTTTCCTTGCCTGGGAGGAGTACTTCATGGAGGTGTGCGATGAACAGCATCACAGAGTGTAGTTTGGAATACCTCTTACAATAAACACTGTGGAGACAGCCCAACAAACTGGGGGAGAATGTTCCAGACATAGGGACAGAATGTAAGTATTGTTGTTATATAGTTGAAATAATGCTAATTTGACAGGGTTTGTGTGGATATGGCTGCTCTGCATGAATTTAAGTCTGATAGTGTTATGTGGTTGACATAACTCTAAACTGTAGGGCTATTCTCTGTCTGGCCAGAGTTTGGACTCTTATATTTGATGTGTTACTCACACATTTTTTGGCCTTGGAAATTCAATAGTATACTCTGAGGATTGCAGTCAGTAAATGGTAACATCCATGTGTGTTTCTGACTTCATATCCCTCAGAACAGATATGTTACAACAACCCTGTTACACCAGCAACTTTCTCAGTTTTTGACAGGAATATGTCAATAATGCCCCTGTGTTTGGGCCTCTGCTCCCCAAGTATGTAAGGCTTTGTCCAGATGTCATGCTGTAAGAGGTGTATAGATGTAGTATATCATTATATAGTGACGTCAGTCCAGATATCATCCCAATGATGTATCAGACTGCCAGACATGTTACATGTAGAAGGCCTTATATATGAAGACGAAGCCTGGATGTTCTGTGGGACTCTATACAGTTGAGAGGACTGTGTATTTCTGGCAATTGTTGACAGAATGTCAGGATTGTGTAGCAGTGTATTGTGAATGTGTTATTTGGCCTGTGAAGGGAGGGGGTAGATGTTAGTGTTGAGGGTCCTTTTCTATCTGACTTTGCATGGTGTTCCAGCTTCTGGTGCTCTATCAGTTGTATATGTTTGTAGGTGCAGACTGAGACATGTCCCATACCACAGTCAGGCGTCAGACTACATTGTGAATTGGACCAGTATATATATATAGGGGTAGTGTGTGAGTGGCAAACATACTGATGATTTTGTTCACACAGTTCATATACTCTACTGTTCCTGTGGCTTACCAGTGTGTCACTTTGAATGTGGTGAGATTGGTTCTGGGTATGCATTTTCATGCTGGTATCTGTTGGCCGGTGCTGTTACATCCCTGTAGTGCCTGATATATTTGCAATTACATGTGTATCCCCCATAGCAAAATTGGGTTTGCATTGTGTCAGTCTGCCTGTAGTTTAGACAGTGCTTGGTGACATGCCCTAGCAGTTCAGTGTAGTTTACCTACTGTGATGTTATGTCCCGATATTTATCAGATGTATTGTTGTCTGGCCCCTATATGTGTTGTATTTGTCTGACACATAAGTGGGATGATGTGAAGATTCATGTCAGTGAGTAGTGGGAAGTAATTTGGTTTTGGACTTGGGCTATTCCAGTCAATATATGTTACAACAGACAGGAGGGTGTTACTACATCAACTGTGTCACCTTATCTATTCCAGTATTTGGGATATGTTCCCAGTTTCATGGATTTATACCCCCCCTTGGTCAGGCTTGGTCCATATTTGTTGCACTAAGGGGTTCTGAGCATACCTCTCGACTGGCCAGATTGTTTCGGACTTCCGGGTTTATTTCTCATATTTCTGGTCTGTTCCACAGAATCATTATTTTCATTTCTGTGGTAAATCACTGTGATGATGTGAGGATTTCTGTCAGTAAATGATGACATAATTTCAGTTTCAGAACTCCATCCTTCTGAACATGTATGCTGACATGAACCCTGTTACTGTAGCAACATTCTACATTTATAACTGCAGTACTTACATTATGTCCCTGTTCTTGAACCACTGTCCCCCCATTTTGACAGCTTTTGTCCAGAATTATTGCACTAAGAGGTGTAGAGGTATGGTGCTGGGTATGACTCCACATACATGTTATGGGTATATATATATATATATATATATATATATATATATATATATATACATATATATATATATTCCTTTCTTAATATCTATACATATGTTTATATAATATATATATATATATATATATATATATATATATATATATATATATATATATATATATATATATATATATATATATATATGTTCTATACGTATTTGTTTTATATGTATAGCTCCATATAGGTTCATAGGTAGGTACTAGGCTATCTGCCCGAGGGCATTTATAAGCCTAGCCAGAGTGTGTCGGCTTTAGCCACCCCATTGATTAATTAACTGATCCTCTGTCAAGCAGAGCCAATGAAGTGATCCCAGGGGTGTATTTTCTGTTACCCATCCACTCGTCAAGGTTTCTCTTGAAGAGTGTTAGTGAGGGACTCTGCCTGATGTAATTTGGAATTTTGTTCCAAAGCATGGGGAGTCTCTGTGACAGGAATCTATCCCGCCAGCATGTTCTATTTATTGTTGTGGTGAGGTTTAGCTCACTAGAGCGCGTGACTCGCATTGACTTGGATTTCTTTAGGTGGAGCATGTCCATCAATTCTGAGTTGGACATGTCTTTGTAAGTCAGGCAGATATCACCTCTGAGTAAGCGATATGCCACTGAGTACAGCCGGAGTTTTTTCAGTCAGGCTACATAGGACATATGTTTGAGGCCAGTAATCCTCTTGATGAGGTACTTTTGTGGTCTTTCCAGCTTTTGGAAGTGTCTTGTGAGGTACATCCCAAATGGGGCATTGTAATCTATCATGGGTCTAATGAGTGACAAGTAGAGGGGCACTATAACCTCTTTTTTTCTAGATTTGAACCCTTTAGTAATTAGATGGGCCACATAGAAGGATTTCCTAACTACTTTGGCAATATGATTGTCAAAGGCAAGATTACTATCTACCTGGGTCTTCAGATCTCTTATTACCTCTTCTGTATTAAGGGGGCTGCCACCTATGTGGTAATTCATGGGTGTTTTGTTTTTCACAAACAGGATGACTATGCATTTTTTGGCATTTAACTTGAGGCCAAGAATTTGACACCAGGTGTCCGTCTCAGTAAGGCCCTTTTGCAGGATGTCCTTGTCAGCCGGAGAGTCAATTTTGACTCCCAGTTTGCTGTCATCAGCGAACTTGGTTAGCCATAGTCCTCCTGTGTTTGCCTGTACTTCTGAGAAGTATAAGCTGAACAGTACGGGTCCCAAGACTGAGCCTTGCAGGGCACCAATTGTGACTGGTTTAGAGTCGGACCTGGAGCCCGCTATTTTTACAGTGTGAGTTCTGTCTGTAAGCTGGTTGGCAACCTATCTGTTGATGTAGGGGTTTATGTTCAGGCTGATAAGTTTTTCTGTAATACCCGAGTGGGGAATTGTGTCGAAAGCCTTGGTGAGGTCAAGGTAGGCTGTGTGAACCACCTTTCCCTCATCTATGGCCTTGGTGACTGTCTCGAAGAAGTCAAACAGGTTTAGTAGGCATGATCTACCTTTAACAAAACCAAACTGGATTGGGTCAAGTGTTTGGAGGTTCCCAATGTCTTTGTTAATGAGTTCCATGATGATGCGCTCCATAGCCTTGCAGACCGGGCTAGCCAGGCTTATGGGGCAATAGTTACCAGGGTTAGCTGTGGCACCTCATTTGTGGAGAAGAATAACCATTGCTGTGCACCATTCTATGGGCACATAGCCTGTGGAGAGGCTGAGGTTGAACAGCGTGTTTAGGTGGGGGGGGGGGTTAGTTCATTCTGTAGTTCATGCAAGAAGCAGCCTGGGACACCATCTGATCCCACTGATGCTGTGTTTTTGGCTTTTGAAAGGGCTGTTTTCACCTGTGCATCTGTGATTTTTGGGACACTACACTTTTCCGGTATTGTTGTGGGCCCTTTTTGAGATGAGAGGGGGGTGAAGTTTGCACTGAATCTATTTGCCAGGATGTTGGCAATATCAGTAGGTTAATTATATTTTGTGCTATTTTGCACTAGCTCAGTGCATATCTGTGAGTTGCCACTTAGATTCTTAACATAGCTAAAGAAGGCTTTGTGGTTATCTTTTGAATCCTTGGCTATTTTTCTTTCGAAGTTAGCCTTGGATGATTTCATGAGGGACCTTAGTTTCTTACTGATACTGATCAGGGATGTCTTTCCTTCTTGGGATTTGCCTTTTTTTTTAACTAGTTTCCTCCTTCTATTTTATAGCCCATTTATTGCAGAGGTCCACCAAACTGGTTTCCTTCTCTCAGAGGAATGAGTCTTAGTTTTGCTAGGGATGGCATGATCCATGCATCCTTGTAGGTGCTCATAGAGTGCATTTGTAAAGGTTTCTGCATCTTGGGCAGCATTATTCTTTAGCATGGGGGCTGTGAAACTTACCACCTCTGTCTTAAGTAAGGTGAAGCTTGCTTTAGAAAGTTTTTTACTGTAGTTTCCTTAGTTGGGTGTGGTGGTAAGGTGTGGACATCCAGTGTGATTAGTTTATGGTCTGATATAACCAGTGACGGGTTGACCTCCGGTGTGGAACACCTGTCACCCATGTTGGTGATGACCAGGTCCAATATGTTTTCACCTCTGGTAGGGGAGTTCACCAGCTGATCCAGGGCATTTGAGTTGATGAATTTCAGGAAGTGCTGGGCCTGGGAATTTGTACTCGAGTAGTTTTCCCAGTGAATGGTAGGGTAATTGAAATTGCCCAATATCAGGAGGTTCGGTAGGACTTTCATGTTTTCCAGTGTCTCCAGAAAGGTGGAATGGTGGTCCTGAGTCATGGAGGGTGATCTGTAGCATGCCACAATTTGCACTGCAGATTTGCCCGATGTTAGTTGCACATGAATGATCTCTGAGGTATCATGCTGCGCCACTAACCTGGAGGTGTAGGTATCCTTGATGAATATGGATACACCCCCTCCTTTAGTGTTTTGGTCCGTGTTCTGTGGCCGAAACGTGTGGTATGAGTTGTAGGCCGGTAGTGCTGGGGTGCTCTCTGGAGCCTTGAACCAGGTTTCAATTACTGTACAAATGTCGAAGTTCTCCATACTGAGGAGTGCTTCGAGCGCATGCATTTTGAGATTTAAACTCCTGGCATTGAGTAGCATAACCCTCAGTTTTTTGTTAATTGTGCTGTTTATGGAGGTGGGTTTGACTTTTGAGCCTTGCCTAAAAAAAGCACTATGGGGGCAGCAAAAGCCTTGGCCAGTATTCAAAAGTCTAGGGGTGACAGGTGCAAGTCGTCTCTTATAAAGCAACGCGGCTTGTCAAGCATGTCATCCCAGGCTGACAGACACTATATCCCCTTTGAATGACACCAGAAGCTTAGCCAATTGTTGAAACTGATCATTTTTTCTTTATACTGAGGTATCATTCTTGGTGAGGGTAGGATGCTACTTTGGTCAGGGTCATAGCAGCCTGGGCTACATGATCAGAGAGCTCTTCCATGTCTCTTTTCATGTAGTCCAGGGAGGTATGCCTCAGGTTATTCACACCAACATGAACAATGACAGAGTCATATTTGTACTTGTTCTGGAGTGACCTGAGTGCTTGTGTTATGTGGCAGATTTTGGCTCCCGACAGGCAGCTAACACTAACCTTCTGCTTGTCCAGCCTAGTGAGTAGGACGCTAGTGTGCCTGACTATAGAGTCACCTATTACTAGTGTGTTAGGTATGTTATTTCACTTTAAGGGCTGTGATTGTGAGGCACACTGATTTTGTGTTTTATATGTTGTCTGGTTTTTGACGGGAAGTGCAGATTGTTTGGGTGTCTGCTTTGGAGGTCTCTGATGCTTTTGCAGGTTTTTATTTATGTATGATTTTGCATATTTATGTGTATTTTTTGCCAGTGCTGTTTTAGTAGGTCTGTGTGTGGCTGGAGTTGTGGTGCTACTGTTAACCTTCTCCACTTGACTGTCTGTTCCAGTCTTGGGTGGAGACAGCTTACCTTCCAATTTGGCTGTATAACTGCATCTCTCACATATGTTAGTGTTTTGTGGTAGGAGGAGAGGATTGTCTGTGTACATGAGGCAGTTGTAACATTGCCTCAGGATAACCAGATTCAACAGCTGGACTGAAGAGTGCACCTGAAGTTGCCCTTTGGTCATGCCTGAATAGTAGGGTGAGCTGCTTAGTTGCTTGCTTGGTGAGAGGTGAATAAAGAGCCTTGCCCTGCTGGGCAATCAGTGTCAGGGTATATTAGTGCTTGCTATTAGGTCTGAGCAAGTGCTGGGCTGTAAGATGCTTTTTAAGTGCTTAGGTTGAGAGTTAGACTAGTTTCAAGGGAAAAACTGAAGAGGAGACTTAGTGGAGCCTGGAATAATTTAACCATAACTAACCGGCACAAAACCGTACAAACACATTTTTTATAGTGGGGAAATGAAAGAGATAGAAATTTTCCCAAAGTGGCCAATAAACTACTAACTTCTAGGCTGGAACCACTCCTCCAGGGACAGATAGGTTGCTCAAAGCTCCCCTCTCTCACAGGTGAACAGAGAAACTTCCTTATATCCAAGTAAGGTATGGGCAACTCACAAACTAGTTTTCACAGCCCTGAATTCAGCACTAGCCTGAAAACTGGACTATACTAGCTTAGAAAGGCGGGAAACAATGATTTTTTTTTGTTTTTTTGAAAACATAAGGCAAAAACAGTAAAAAATACACTTAAAACAGCTTTAAATGACTACAAACAATCAGAAAAAGCTACCACACTTTAGTGTGTAGCCTACAATAGTTAAACAAATTATTTAAACAAAAACAGCTTTTTAAAAGTGCAGGCAGTCAAATAAGTACAATATGTGAAAAAAAACAAGCTTTTAAATTACAATATATGCTGGAAAATCTGTGTTTAGGCGGAAAACAGTTACATACAGCAAGAAAGTACAGAAAACTGATACTTAATCACTCCAAAGTCTCTCTTCTAAGCTAGAAGGCTTGCATCAGTTTAAGGCTTTCTAGTGCTACCCAGTAGGTTAATTACAGGAAAGATGGGAAACAAGCGCAGATGTGGTCTTTTAAACCAGAAAGTTGAAAGAGATGAACAAACTGTCCAAATGGTCAATAAACTACAATTTCTGGGCCAAGAACCTCTCCTCTCATGGTAGACAGGCTACCTAGTGCTTACCATTCCCACTGATAAGCTAGAAGGCTTTCCTCCAACACAGAAAGGCTTGCGGGGCTCAGAAGCTTACCAACAGTCCTGAATACAGCAACTCTGTATCTGGACTAGGCTAGTTACAGGAAAGGTGGGAAACAAGCACAAGTGCAGCTTTTAAACCAGAACATTGAAAGAGATGAAAAAAACTTCCCAAATGGCCAATAGCTACAATTTCTGGGCCAGGAACCACTCCTCTTGTGGTAGATAGGCTACCTAATGCTTACCACTCCAACTGATGAGCTAGAAGGCTTCCCTCCAACATAGGAAGGCTTGGGGGGCTCAGAAGCATACTAACAATTCTGGATACAGCAACTCTGTAACCAGACTAGGCTAGTTATAGGAAAGGTGGGAAACAGGCACAAATGCGGCTTTCAAACCAGAAAGTTGAAAGAGATGGAAAAAAGTTGCTCAAACAGCCAATGAACTACAATTTCAGGGCCAAAACCCACTCTTCCCGTGGTAGATAGACTACTTAGTGCTTACCACTCCCACTGATAAGCTAGAAGGCTTCCCTCCAACACAGAAAGGCTTGGGGGGCTCAGAAGCTTACCAACAGTCCTGGATACAGCAAGTCTGTATCTGGACTTGACTAGTTACAAGAAAGGCAGCTTAGAATTTTTTTTTGTTACAGAAAAGCAACTAAAACAGCAGTAAATACAATTCAAATTGTAGTGCAGGCCAGCACACCCAAGTGTGTAGCAACACTACGGCAAATACAGTTCAAATAAATGCAATTAAATTAACAAATGACTAAAAAACAAGTGCAGAAGGCAGTAAATTAGAAGGCTACTAACAAGCAATAATAAGTGCAGAGTACAAGTGACTGAACAGATAGCACACAGAAGAGCAACTAAGACAGTTACACTAAGAGAAGCTAAATAAAAAAATATATATATATATATATATATATATATATATATATATATATATATATATATAGATAGATATATATATAGATATGGGTCTACTTCACATGGTCGACAGTTCATTTGACCGACTTTTATTTGGTCGACAATTCATTTGATCGACAAGCAGTTTTATGTGGGGGGCTTTGCCCCCCACACCCCCCCTAACTATATATATATCAACTCCAGGGTCGCACAACATTGGGGAGGGGGGCAAATCTGCCTGTCGACCATATGAATTGTCGACCAAATAAATGTCGATCAAATGAACTGTCGACCATGTGAAGGGGACCCATATGCATATATATATATATATATATATATATATATATATATGTACATATATATTTTTTTTTTTTTTTTTTGAGGGAGGGAACAGAGCAGGATTAAGAGGCTACATGGGTTGTCTTTCCCAAATGCTCTCTTTGTACACAGTAGGAATGCCTGAAATCAGAATATGATTTCACTGCACTCAGTTGAGTGAGCAAATGAGATGGGCCCAGAAGGAGTATCCACATAAAAATCTACAAGAGGGGTGGGCAGTTTCAAAGCCACCAACATTAACACCAAAACAAGAACAGGGAGGGTGGCTGGGGAACTAACTGTAGAGAGACAGCCACAACTTCAGTTGAGTTAATATTCAGTGAAAAACACAAATAAATAAATTAAATACAGTACTATATGCAAAAGAGCAGATAAACGTGTACTTAAATTCACTTATATGTCCAGCTGATTTCATGTATATGTTAGCCGGCCAAAGCTCTGATATTAAGCAGAGATAACTCAAAATGTACCACTTAATATAAGGCAAGACAGAATGTCAGTGATGAGGTGAAACTAACCCCTACTGCTATCAATGGCTACACAGAAATTCTAAAAGGTACTCTGCAGAGAGACAGCTACAACTTCAGTTGAGTTAATATTCAGTGAAAAACACAAATAAATAAATGAAATAAAGTACTATATGCAAAAGAGCAGATAAAAGTGTACTTAAATTCACTTATACGTCCAGCTAATTTCAGGTAGTTGTTAGCCGGCCAAAGCTCTGAATTTAAGCAGAGATAAGTCAAAATGTACCACTTATATAAGGCAAGACAGAATGTCAGTGATGAGGTGAAACTACCCCCCCCCCACTGCTATCAATGGCTACACAGAAATTCTAAAAAGTACTCTGCAGAGAGACCGCTACAACTTCAGTTGAGTTAACATTCAGTGAAAAACACAAATAAATAAATGAAATACAGTACTATATGCAAAAGAGCATATAAAAGTGTACTTAAATTCACTTATACGTCCAGCTGATTTCAGGTCGATGTTAGCCGGCCAAAGCTCTGAATTTAAGCAGAGATAAGTCAAAATGTACCACTTATATAAGGCAAGACAAAATGTCAGTGATGAGGTGAAACTACCCCCACTGCTATCAATGGCTACACAGAAATTCTAAAAAGTACTCTGTAGAGAGACAGCCACAACTTTAGTTGAGTTAATATTCAGTGAAAAACACAAATAAATAAATTAAATACAGTACTATATGCAAAAGAGCAGATAAAAGTGTACTTAAATTCACTTATACGTCCAGTTGATTTCAGGTAGATGTTAGCCGGCCAAAGCTCTGATGTATATACTTCTTAATATTTATCTATGACCATACACATCTATATGTATATATATATATATATATATATATATATATATATATATATATATATATATATATATATAGATCTACTTTACATGGTCGACATTTCAGAAAGTCAACTTTTATATGGCTGAGACCATATGATCGACTTTCAGAAGGCCAACTATGTAAAGTAAACAAACACACAACAAACTCTTACCTTAAACTCACCCCCCTTCACCCCCCACACCCCCGTAACTTAAATATACCAATGCTGAGATCGCACTACAGTGTGGAAGTGGGAAATGTTCCCATTCTGCACTGTGCGGAGATAGCGATTCCCCATGGTCGGCTTTTCAAAAGTCGATCATATGGTCTCCGCCATATGAAAGTCGACTTTATGAAAAGTTGACCATGTGTGTATATATATATATATATATATATATATATATATATATATATATATATATATATATATATATATATATATATATATATATATATATATATATATATATATATATATATATATATATATGTATATATATATATACTAAACATGACTGGTTCCACAATGTTTGTTCCCTACTATTCTACACCTGTACTGAATGATATATTTGAAAAAAACAGCATTCATTATTAGAACTCAGATGGTGCAGTGGTAAATTGCTCTGATTGTTGTGTATAGGGTCCTGGGTTCACGACCTGGCAGGGCTGATTATTTTGCTGCTGAGCAGAACAGTGGCTGATGGAGACAGGGTGATTAGGGCAGTTTTAAACAGTTGTAAGTGGGTTTGCATGATGGTACGTGATGCCAATACATGGTTAAATAGGAAACTGCTTAATCTGTGTAGGCATTGCTTAGCATTGCGCAAACTCACTTACTGCCACTTACTGCTGCTTACTGCAGCTTACTCCCGCTTACCCCAATGTTAAATTCTTTAAAAGAAAAGAAAAACAGAGGTGATAGGAAAGTGGTGAAAATGGAGGCATGCAGAGGGAAAAACAATATGAAAGATAGCTAGGGATGTGCAGGATGGGTGTAGGGAAGCTCCATAGCTGTCCATTTCTGATACAGCAACAGCTGTGCATTTGTACAAAATCTGGAGGTGAATTTGGACACTCAAACCCCTGAGAGAGGGGTGAGGACAACAGTAATTTGTTGTTAAGCCATTTAGACAAGATTACATGTGTCCAGTGGACACGTGTACAAAATGGACAGCTATGTATGGGGCGACATTTATTTTGTGGGAACAGACGGCCCTTTTTTTTTTAATAAGATGAGAGTGGGATGTTGGGGAAGGATAGTAAGTATGTAAAACAAAAAACAGCAAAACAAGCAGGAGCTAAAAACCTTGAAAAGTTTAATGTAAGCGCTTTCGGAAATGCCAATACGTTTCCTTCCTCAGACATACAATGACAATCCATTTGGGTGTAGATATATAGTGCACTAACTTCCCAATTAAACTATTAATATGTTTCTCACAATAATTAGTAAAAACAAGTTTACATTAAACTTTTCAAGGTTTTTAGCTCCCGCTTGTTTTGCTGTTTTTTGTTTTACATAGTTTGTCGAGATTTTCTGTTTAGTTCAAGGATAGTAGCTATATTTGGGGAGGTAGGTTGGGTAGGAAGACAGACAAGACAGAAGACAGAGGCGGTATATGACACATGTGGTGGGTAAACACCTTGGAGGAGGGTGGTTGGGAATTGGACACCCACAAGCCCCAAAATGGATACAGTGGGATTGAGGTCCCCACCCATGGGCAGTCACCACTGCACCTTCACAGCCCCAAAGGTGGCTGTGCTGGGGACTGAGCAGGAGGGGCAGGCTAACCTTCAAGATGCACCATGTGGCCCTCAAGCTGCTGTAGTTGATCTCCGAACTCCTTTCAAAGCACGCTACATACCAATCCCTGGACCTGATGATGGGTGATGGTGTCCTGTCTGCTCCCGCTCCCAGAGGGGGACGGACCCCATCCCCTGAGGCAGTTCCACCCAAAGGTGGTGCAGGACCAGCAGATGAGGAGGTCCTGGGTTGGGTTCCAGATGTGCTTTGGCCCGGTGCCATAGCCAGTTGAGGTGGGACAGGAAGATCTGCTGGGATCGGCCTTCCCAGACATGATATGGTGTTGAGGTTTTACAATATATGTCGGTTAGTCATGAACAACAGATTCCAGGATTAGTTATAACAGCATGCATGGGTGTTCCCATTAACCCAAAACAACAGATCTGAAACAGTTGCATACCAAACAAAACACATGCATATATGTAACCACAGTGGACATTATAACAGCATGCAGGTTACATTGATAGCAACAGGCTACCAATGATAGTATTTGAACAGGGAACAATAATAATCAAACGTTTCAATATTTGTAGAACTATAGGACACATGTCCCAACAGTAGGTTTTGTGAAAAACATACCAGTTGATTTATGTGTTTAGATTATTGGTGCAGATAGGGTGGGAGAGAGAGTGAGATGTCAATTAACAACTAAATAGGTTTCAACTGCTCACAGTTTTAATGATCATTGCTCTAATCATTACTCTCCAGGTATTACCTCACTTAACATCGACCTATGGCCTTGGGATGTGCAGTGGTATGTTTGTACACAGTGTATAATTACAGCCTTCCTACAGCTCATTTATACATTTTCTTACCTGGCAGACCTGTGGAAGAAATTACTGTTAATGCTACCTGACTGTTTCTACCCATATTCACATAGTCAAGTTTACATAAGTGCACTCATAGTGTGTGTGTGTGCGTGCGTGCGTGCGTGTGTGTGTGTGTGTGTGTGTGTGTGTGTGTGTGTGTGTGTGTGCATGTGTGTATGTATGTGTGCACTACTGCCATACTCCATCTTGACTTCTATCAGTCACCCTGGGTGTTGGCAGCAGTGACCACTAGCTGTGACAGTGTGACACTTGAGGGATATTTCTTGGAGGAGGCTACTTGTTGTATGTGCTTATCTTTGCAGCCTTGGGGTTGGACAGTGGGTGTTGTACACAGTGTATAATTACAGCCTTCTTACAGCTCATTTATACATTTTCTTACCTGGTGGACCTATGGAAGAAATTTCTGTTAACAATGCCTGACTGTTTCTACACATATTCACATATTCTTGGGTGAGGTTATGCATACAGCTTAATACCAGTCCCAAGATTTGAACCATACCTGTTTGTGTAAAAAGGTACAACAAGGTTGTGTTTCATAACAATGAGCTATTGGGGAACTATTGTTTCTTTCTTGACTGTTTTCTGTATAATAATATCTTGTTTGGACAATCTGCTTTGTAATTCTGACATTCATGCATAGCAGATAGTTGTTATACTGTGCATTCATACCTTCACATATTACAGCATGGAAAACAATGGTTAACACAGCATTAGTACTCAGGGATCAGATCTTGGTACATGGAACATTTCTTATAGTTAATCTGTTTTATAACTCCACAATCTTTGTCAGATGATCCACAATTAATTAATGCTGTCAGAGCCATAGTTTCTGTGCAGAACCGGTACACATTCAGATTCATACTACCACATAGCAAAGTAAACACAACAGTCTGGGGTTTTGATTTTTATTGATAGGTACTGACACTTTTATTGCTATATATCCTGTACGTCAGTGTTACTTTGCTAATGTCTCATTTATTCAGTACAAACAATACACATTTCTAACTACTGGCAGACATTCTATTTATTTTCCCTGACTACTGCAAGCTAGATTTGTACTCACCAGCCTTGCGATGTAGCCTAAGCAGCCTGCTGGCATGGGCATCCACATTCACAGCCCTCTCATCTGCAGCTCTACAGGAGATAGAGAAACATTTATGCATACCTATCCATCTCATACTTAGGCTGGACTTTGTTACACAATAATTGATACTGATACTTACACACTGCTGGGACATTCTGTACCCAAGCATCTTGGATCCACTGGTTCAAGAGGTCCCTCTTCCTATGCTTCAGGTCAGCATAATGGTGCCAGACCTGCTCACCAGTCTGAGGAATACCAGTAGCACTGGTGAGGTCACGTGCAAGACAGTCTCATGCCTCTGCCTTTTATTGGGACCCTGGTACTGGTCCTGCAGCAGTCTCCCTTTGTGGTGTTTTACAATGAGTCCAGCCATGACCCTGGACTCCTGAATGCCCCAACAATGTGCCTGAAAGCACACAACTTCACCAACACCAGCCATAGTGCCTGCAGTGATCAGCTACAACTTGGTTGTGGTTGTATTCCCACCTGCGGGGTTTAAATAGGGCTGGATTCCCACCCTTTGCCCTGATTGGCTGAGTTTGAATATGCTGAGCTAAGCTATGTGATGGGCAAACCCGCTTAGCACAGATAAGCATTGCTTAAAGGGGAAAATGCTAAGCACTGCTTACCAGTGCACAAATCCACTTAGCTACACTAATTATTGCTAAGCATACAAATTTAAGCATTACTTACTCTGGCTAAGCATAGCTGAGTACAAATTAGCATTGTTCAGCTTTCATTTTATGGACTATCAGGATTGTGGGGTTGATTCCTTTTTAATGACATCTTATGATATGTATGTTTTCCTTCCATAACATCCCCCTACGTGCTTTAATTACATTATATTCTTTTGTGGCTATACTGTATGGGACACTTGTGTTTATATGGAGGTTTCAAATCTGTACTACACTGACACCTCACATTTGGACCTACTACACTACCCTGGTTAACAAATATATATTATTCACTACCTATTTATGAAAAAAGATATTTTAGTGCTGTTTTCACATAAGAAAATGAATGGACTGCATTGGGGCTCGAACCGTGAATGACTGCATGCTAAGTGAAAGCTCTAAAAACTACACTATTTCACTTTGACTATTTTAGCTGTATATTTCTATTTAGTTCCTTTGGATGTTTAAGTTATGCTATACACAGCTGTGCGATGTGCACACCCACTCAGCTATGCTTAAACTTTAGTGAGGAACGGGAAAAAAATTAATTATTTGTTTTATTTTTATTAGTTTAGGGATGTGCCACATAGCTAACAGTCATACCTCTCCACCTCTGACAGCATACAATGTGGACGAAGCCTAAAATGATGGGAAGGAAAACAGGACAGATTTTAAATATTGCTCTTACAGACTTGGGAAGGATGACTAATTGGTTTTGCATTATCATGACTTACTTGGAAGATGTGGAGTCTTACACTCATATGTTTGTCATTATTTAATAACTTAAAGCCTCAGCTCTTTGCCAGGACACAAATCTGGACATTCTGCAGATATCTGTTCAATTGGGGGGTATGCTGACAGTGTCTGCGGACACTGTTTTTTTTTTCAAAGTGCCGTATGGCACCTCCTGAATGCAGGGGCCATGTTTACTGTGCGAGCAATGCTCGGACATGCCCTCTGCACTCGTACACTGATCATGTCTGTGTAGAGCATACAGCAGCGTGCCTTCATGAATATGCAAGGTGCAATGCTGTTCTACACAGGCACGATTCACTCCATGCAGGAATAGCACTATTCCTGCATGGAGTTTAATGAATCCAGTGGATGGAGTTTGATTCTGACCTGTGATTATTGACTAAGCTTTAAATGGCCTTTTAAGGCAGTTAGCCTAGTACTTAACTATAAATTTTCCAATGGTCCTTTAGCTGTAAGCTTAGCATGATGTTTTAAACCTATGAACCAATGTTTTTTTATAATATATGCTCTCATGTACTTTAATAATTGCTTTCTATCGTCATCAATTATATACTACAGTCCTTGCCTTGGAGCTGTCACCACAGGGTTCACTGAAAATGGGACTTACCAATTGGACATTCCCAGTTATCTAATCTAAATAAATGAATCAGTAAATATATATATAAATGGAATTAGGCTTCATAGCTAGGCAGTACATAGCAGTCCTTCTATGCAAACACTGATCCATACCATGAACATTTCTGCCATTGCCACTACTTACAACTAGAGTAGATAAGTTGTCGAATGCTGGCAACAGACTACTGAACAGACACTTCATATGAAAGCCTTCTCACAGCAGCATAATACAGCATATGCATTATGAGTATTAGACCAGCTGAAGCTGTAAATCACTTTCTTGTAGCATATGTGACAGGAAACAGTACTCTTTTCATATACACTGGGCAGCTCATTGCCCAGCCTGGATTCTAGTATTAACAAGCATGTGAGTTTGTTGGTTCACTTAACAATGGCTGCCAGCTGCACTCTGATGGAGTGTGTGCCTATGTGTCTTTGTTTAGATCTACCAGATTTTTCATACTGTGATGTTTGGGATCATAATTCCCCCCATTGTATGGCATTGTATTGCTACTCTGGTATAATACAGTACATGATCTCAGAAATGTATTTTTGAATTCTGCCCTAAACATCTCTTATAAGTTGTATATGACTGTGTGTCTGAAGCCATCATGAGTTAGGAATATTTTTAATTATATATTGCCAATAATAGCTGCTTAGACCTTTTATAGTAAAATAGCAATGATACAGACAATTACCTGAATAGTTGTATTAATATAACAATGGGATAAGAAATAGGCATGCATGTGATGCTCTCATTCATATGTGCTTACATCTAAAGTGAACAGTTACGCCACATGCAAGTGGGGTCTTGTGAATCTTATAACTGGGATGGTTATATCCTAGACAAACAAGCAACAAAGGGGATATAGAATGGGTCTCATTAGATTTTAAACATGGCTACAGGGAAAGAAAAGATTTTGGAGATGAGAGTTCTCAGGGGTAGATAAATAGATACTTACTCTGTTATACATTTCAGAGAAGTAGTATGTAGAGCATATTTAAATGACTGTGATATATTTTCCCTTAAAACATACTTATCATAAGCCTTAATGAAAAAAATAATTTACCCATTTAAAAATCTAAGCTAGGCATCACATTTCTTGCTGTTGTCAACAACCTGTTTCTCTTAGCACAATTCAAAAAAGTCTTGCCTTGCCAGATAAGATATCTCCTTATATCTGAGTATATATTGTATTCTACACTTATTTGAACGTATAACTAAAATTAATATCGTTAATTGTTCAGTCTGGTGTGAAACATAATAATACTTAACAGCGGTATTAACCAAGCAGTTTCAGTCTGTACCTCTGTCTCTGTTGTATATGATATATAACTAGTATATAACATTATTTATATTTCTAGATTAATTCACCTCTCTGCACATTTGATCAAGCAGAGCAGCCAACTCTGAATGAAGACACTGGAGTGCTATCTATGTCAAAACAGTGTTTTATTAGAACATATTTAGCGAAGAAAAATTTCCCAGCATGAATTATGGTAATTTACATATAAAACATGACTAAAAATGGCTGTGCAGACATAATAAATCGATATTTCTTTCTCAGCGTGCAGAACTCTGAAGCATAGCAATCTTTGATATGTGCTTGCATATGACGGAATAGATATCTTTTAAGTGTTGTATGGCAAAATAAGGCAGAGTAAAAGATGAAGACATGAAATAGTATGTATAGCAACTGTTTATGTTCTGAGTAAAAAAAAAAAAAAGAAACCATGAAATGTAGAACATCGTATCCCACACAGAAGAACATGCAAATACATTTCCTACAGTCAGATAGATCTTTGACAGAAAAAAGTAAGTGTTCAGACTGGACTGCTGATAATCCTTGTTAAAAATTTAGACAGACAATTAACACAGAACTGGTATGTACATGCCTGGTACATATGCTGGCATACTGGCCAGTGTATAGAACTCTTATAAACAGCCAGCAGCTTCAATGTCAAATCACAGCTAACTAATTCATGAATAAAATGCTAGGCTGCAGTGACATGAACTAGGCTGTATTTGAATCCTCAGATCACAATGTACATTCACTGCACTATTTACTTAAATGCTTTTTGTTCTTTCAACCTGAGTAAAGTATGATGCATTTTGAAAATTCACTCTTCTTTCGGCTTTTCCCAGTTAGGGGTCGCCACAGCGGGACTCCGGTCCGCTAATGATTGGCAGTAGATTTTTACGTGCTGGCTTGCCGGGCCTAATGCACAACCTTCAACGAAGGAATGCCCATTCACGCATGTCGACACACAGAAGACGCTCTAACTGAGAATCGAACGTGCAACGTCTAACTGTGAGGCGACAACGCTATCGCAGCACCACCACCACAGTTCATTTTGAAAATTCACTATACTACAAAAATATTTACACTGGCATTTAAGTAACTATAAATCATAAAAGAATGACACTAAAGGAGGAACAGGAATATGCAGTCTCTTCTGTAATTTTATTTAAAATGCCTCTTTTGGTTTCATGGCTCTTTGTAGACAATTGCCCAACCACCCAATAGACCCACCCTATTACTTTATTTCAAATTAACAATAGTCTTTTTTGCATACTTCTCTATGACTTATTTCTAAATGGATCCAAAACAAAAAGTAAAAAGGTCTCACACACACACACACACACACACACACACACACACACACACACACACACACACACACACACACACACACAGCTGAAAGGCCAAGATGCACCATTTAAACAAGAATTATAAGAAAGACACAGTAAAACAAGAGTCTTCACTGTCTAACACCTCAATCTTCCAGTAGTAGAAGCCCATGAGATACATGTAAAACAAAACACTTAAGAACAAACTAGTGTTTCAATTACATGGCTTCCGAATGCTTGGAACATTTTTCTTTTTGAAAATCTTTACTGGTACAGTCAGGCCAATAAAAACAAACTTCACTAGCTAGAGACATGCTACATTTTGGCTATTTTCTTTTTTTGAGCTTATCAGCACCATACAAATGAATGTCTTCAACATACTTTAGAAACCAAGACTTTGCAATGTCCATAACATTAGGGTGACTGCAAAATATCCCTAATAATATCCCAACCAAAGGTTAAAATGGTCAGACAGGCAAACCATTTAGTAATAAACTACAAGAAAAAAAGGAAAATCAGAGTCTTTACTGTGTCATACCTTCAACATCCTGTAGTGGTGGTCCATGGGATATATGCAAATGACAACTTAGGGACATACCAAACATTTCTGCTACTATAGGGTTACCACCTGTCCCTCTTTGCAGGGGCAGTGTCAGTCCCTCTCTGGATACTTGTGTCCTGCAAAATAACAACTAAAAATGGTAACTGTCTTGAAATTTTTGAAAAAAAAATATTTCCTTACTTTTCTTAAATAGTTGCATAAAACAGTGTATCTGAAACCCCTAAATGTTATATGAAATGGCATAAGCAACTCAAATGTTACAAGAATGAGCTTTTATATGGAAAAAAGAAAAACTGAAGTACTGTACTTTATACTGGCTATGGTTGATTCACCCTGCAAAATTGCTCATTTCTACAAAAATGTCACACTGGGCATTTGAAAATGTGGCAACCCTACTGGTACATGGCTTCTGAATTCTAATAACATTTTACTTTCACTTTCACATTTATGAAAATGTGTTGGCAAGGATATAAAGAAAGGAGAATACACTACTAAACAGGAAACTATAGCCAGACGAAGAAGTAAAATAATTCATTTTGAATAGAGAATGTCCGACAATAAGGGTTGGAAAATAAAGTAAGGGTGAAAAATAAAGTAGGGAATGAAAAAAGGTATGTTAAAAAAGGATGTGAAGAGTTCAAAGAGACAGCAGGGCATGTATTCTTAAAATGCAACAAAGATGATAATTTTTCCAGAAAAAGGTGAAAGTTTGAGCATCAGTCAGTTATATGAAGTATGGATATTCCAAAGAAGAGGAACTGTTAAATGATTATGATATACAGATATATGTGCATAAACATTTTAGAAAGGTAGTGCATGGCTGTATTGTATAACAAGAAATAGAAGACTGATAAAGTAATGCAGGAAATTATAAAAGTTTGCAGAAATAAACTATAAGAAATATGAAGTCTACATGCAGATTTTGTTTGGAAAGTTTGAATAAAAAGAAATAATCATGATGTAACAGCAAATGATATGTTTTGAGCTCATAAATAAAAGCCTCCTGTTATTTTTAATAAGTGACACAGGATCTTTTGGATCCATCTGAACTACCTCTGCAGGGGGTAGATGGGACCTTGATTTAATGGCTCAGTGACCAACAGCATCGCAGAAATGCAATATCCCTTCTGCTGTACTACAATGCCAGCAGTGAAACATAATTCCAGGCAGATGAAGCAGAGATAGAATCTATAGCCCTCTGATCTTCCCAGCATAAAGAGCAACTGTGTTGTCTGCTGAACAACTGTTTCTTTTTGAGGTTTATAACAAAAGATATCAAAATGTTATTAATTATTTCTTGATTTAGAAAAACTACTTATTTAAAGGTGGTTACAATGCCATTTTATGGAAGATGGGTACACATAGTACAACAGTAATGTATTGTCTCTGAAAGGTGTTTCAGTTGAGGAAGCAAAAGTTAGGATGTCAGAGCTCTTTAGGTGCCAATTAGAGAGTTTCTTTCAAAGTAGAATTTGTCAAAAAATTGTTATATGGTATCCTTTACAAAATTTGCACCTCATTAAAAATGCATGCAGTGAAAATATTGCAAGTAATCTGCTTCTATTGTAGAGACGCTCTGTCCTAATTTTATGACATCATACTGCTCACCATAATATACATAACAATGTTTAAGACATTGAGTGTGAAGTGAGAGGGGATGGATAAGTAGATGCATTTTGAAAGATTAAAATAAGTGACACTTAGGTAGCAGCGTACTGGATAAAATAAAGACAAGAAGCTATGAAGTCAAAGTGCACTTTATATGCAGCCTCTTATTCTCCCATCTTAAACACATCTGTCCTGACCTAGAAGTTTCTTTCTTTCAGATGCTGTTCTTTGCAAGGCCCATCATTGCTGTTCTTGATTATACCAATTCTTGTATACAACCCTCCTCTGTGTAGGCCCCTCAGCTTTTTGAGAGGGGAGGCATCTTAACTTCCTTACAAAAGGGCTGTGCATGGGTGGGAAGCAGAGCAAAAGGTCTACTGGTCATTCAGTCTAATGGAACGGAATACAGTGCCATGAATCTAATGTGAGTACTCCCATTTAAACATTGACTATGCCTGAGGATATTAACATGCAGTGACACAAAACACTTGCAGTGTCTGTTGCACAGTAATCTCATGGCATACTATAAAAAATGACAGAAGGCAATAGAAGGTCTTACTTAACATCTACCACCCAAGTTTCAGCATACATGAATACCAATCATTTCAGTCACAAAATTTCAGTCAAAGTCCATTTTTTATCCTTGACTGGCTAAATGATTTGAGTTCTAATAAGAACTGAAAATGAAGAATTGTGGAAATACCAATATGGTGAAGTATGCATATGATATAGATATATTATTTTCTGAAGATGTGTTCACTCTAGTATGTGTTAAACTTAAGAACATCTTCATCTGCATACAAAAATGGTTTGACTCTAGCAACTGCATCTCAACACTGGCATTGATAAAGTCTTTATTTTTAATAGAACCAAATGTCAAATATTGTTTCAATGACTGTGTGTTTAAATAATTCATTTACCATCACCAGTTAATGACATTTTTTTTAATAAATGCTATTATCATTATTTAATTGCTTGGCTTAATAATATACAATCAGCTTTAGTTTGATATTCATGTTAATTCTGTCCAGGATAGAGAAAAAACAAAAACGTGGGCATCTTTAGAGGATGAAACTATTTCTGTCAACTAGCAGAAAACTGGCTACAGCATCCTTGCACTGTTGCCCTGCTTTCTACATTCTGCATACTTACTTCAAAAGTACCTGTCACCACCACTGAATAAACGAGAATTAAATTATAACAGAAATCTAGGTTTGCTTCCCCTCCTCTTGCTCCATAGTGTCAATGCACATCTCATCATACCTGTCTGCAATTCAATTAGCATTTGACATAAATTCAGTTAACATTTGCCCAGAAATTACTATAACCAAATAAATGTCCATTTCTGACAAAACTCATTATCTGTTATAAGCATTTCCTTAACTCTTCTACTGGTTATCTACTTCATGTTTGTACAGAAAAAAACAGCTATGACAATGCATGCCACCCCAGCTCTGTTGGCAAAACTTTGGAATGTGCTACCTTTATTATATTGAGATATAGCTCATATTATTTTGAAGAAAATTTCCAGTTACACTGGACTTGTCAATGTGATGTTATATAATTTGATGGTGAAGCAACTGTCAATCCAGCATTATTATATTCAGCACATGCCTCTTAATATTCACATTATCATCAAATTACAGCAACATATAATCTACATACTGCCTATCTGTACATGGTCTCAGAATTATCAATGTTAACTCCTTTTTAGCTCTAACTGTTATTTTTGTGTGCACAAATTGTCGCTAACTAGCTAATTGCACTAAAAAGCCTAAACTAGTTAGAACTACCCCATCATCTAAGATATACATAGCTTCTTATCACCTATAAAATTTTCTAGACTCCATCTGCTTGTCCAGCACTAAATAACATTTTTCACAATGTTCCTAGTCTATCGTTATGATCCAATGACCCAAAACTTATCAAATCTGTTGGGTATTGTCTGCTGTCGTACCATGTTGCTAAAGCCTGGAACACCTTATCTCGTCAGTCAGGTCAGACTTCCTAGCAAAAAAGCTGGCTCTGTTCTTGCTCAGCACCAGGATTAACTATATCCCAAAATATCTATTCATACATTACATCTCCTTACTCTCCCTTCTTCATTCACTTCTTTGCTTCTATCAATTTTTCTCCCCTGGCATTCTCCGTAAAGATACAATTAGCCTGCTTTTCTCTCATTTCATATTGCAATTCCTGTTTGTTTTATAGTAACTTACTTTATAAGCTTGAATGCCCATATATTTGAATTTCACATGATCAAGATGAACTGCCTGAATCCTGGAAGATCAAACTACAAAAAACAAACAGGACACCTGCCTTTGCACCCCCTGCCATGTATATATTCCAACTCTGAGATCATACCACAATGGGGAAAGAACCAATACCCTGATTCCTGCTGTGCCACGATCCCGCACAGCCCAGGTCCCTGCAAAAAGAAGCACTGTTCAGTTTGTGTTTGCTGGTGTAATCTTCTGGGTTTACAGCATTTTCACATGATCTTGTGAAATTTGAGTATATGGACATTTGAGCCTGTGAAGGGGAACTATATATATATATATATATATATATATATATATATATATATATATATATATATATATTTTTTTTTTTTTAATTATTATTTATTTAGTTTATTGATTTATTTATTTTACATCTGTTTACCAGGATAGTCCAACTGGACAGCATGTTCTTTTTCAGTGGAGGTTTGGGAAGAAAAGCTCCATACAGAGAAATCCAAAATAACAAATATTTCAGAGAATACTTAACAGAAAAGAGATTACAAACAGTAGTCTGAGTGAGACAGTATAAGTAAACATGATATACAATTGAGCATAGAGTATAGGTTACATCAATTTATAGTAAGAAGTATTAAATTACTAGTCTCCCACCAGGACACAAGTGCTATTCAGCAATTGAATTCTGCTTGCTGAGCACTCTCAAGCAACTCTGCAGTCTACGGCTACCACCCACCCATACAGTCTAAGAAGGAATCAGTACTGCAGAACTAAACAAGGATATACATTTTTAGCTTCAAGAGCAGGAGCACACTCAAGCAACTCTGCAGTCTGTGGCTACCACCCCACCCATACAGTCTAAGAAGGAATCAGTACTGCAGAGCTAAACAAGGATATATATTTTTAGCTTCAAGAGCAGGAGCACATTCAAGCAACTCTGCAGTCTGCGGCTACCACCCCACCCATACAGTCTAAGACGGAATCAGTACTGCAGAACTAAACAAGGATATATATTTTTAGCTTCAAGAGCAGGAGCACACTCAAGCAACTCTGCAGTCTGTGGCTACCACCCCACCCATACAGTCTAAGAAGGAATCAGTACTGCAGAACTAAACAAGGATATGTATTTTTAGCTTCAAGAGCAGGAGCACACTCAAGCAACTCTGCAGTCTGCGGCTACCACCCACCCATACAGTCTAAGAAGGAATCAGTACTGCAGAACTAAACAAGGATATATATTTTTAGTTTCAAGAGCAGGAGCACACTCAAGCAACTCTGCAGTCTGCGGCTACCACCCCACCCATACAGTCTAAGAAGGAATCAGTACTGCAGAACTAAACAAGTATATATATTTTTAGCTTCAAGAGCAGGAGCACACTCAAGCAACTCTGCAGTCTGCGGCTACCACCCACCCATACAGTCTAAGAAGGAATCAGTACTGCAGAACTAAACAAGGATATACATTTTGAGCCTCGAAAGCAGGGTCAGTCCACCCAGGCATTGTACTTGTATGTGTTGTGAGAGTGAAGCTATAACATTAGCAGTGTTTCTTAGTAGTTCTCAGCGTGCTAATAAAACTGACTGTTGTAGCCTTGTGTCCTCCCCTCCAGCTAGTGCAGTAACCCTAACTGTCCAATAGACAGTATACATTTAATTCAGATCTCTGTGATTAAATTAACTATCAAGCAGCCCTCTCAGTGCTTTCTGCCTTAGTTTGTATCACTTGAGCCCTACCTGTTTATTTGCATCTCTATACATTCTCCTCAATTGCTAATGTATCTCCCTACTCTAATCTGTGCACAAACTGGCTACTAATAAGCAAGTCAATGTGAAGACACACTCCCAACCTTAATAAACTTTGCTGTCTCTTCTCTCCTTCACTTTACAGGTAGAGTTTGAATTATTACTTTTTCTAAACAATTTAGCCCTCGGCTGCTGCATCTCCTGGGAAAGAGCATCTGTAGCCATAGTAAGCTTTCCTACCCTGAAACACCCCGACCGCGCCTGGCTTGGATGCCTACATCTAATCCAAACTAAAACAAACTGTATTGCCTCTACCCCGTATGGGAATTGGATTAAGCTCCTCATAGAAGGATTTAATAAACTTTCCTACCCTGAAACACCCCGACCGCGCCAGGCTTGGATGCCTACATCTAATCCAAACTAAAACAAACTGTATTGCCTCTACCCCATATGGGAATTGGATTAAGCTCCTCATAGAAGGATTTAATAAACTTTCCTACCCTGAAACACCCCGACCGCGCCTGGCCTGGATGCCTACATCTAATCCAAACTAAAACAAACTGTATTGCCTCTACCCCGTATGGGAATTGGATTAAGCTCCTCATAGAAGGATTTAATAAAGTATGTACAACAGCTGCTAAACCTGTATTATTAAGAATCCTAAAGCCCTGCTTGGTACTCAGCATGCTCCCTTGCCAGGAAACCCAGCAGCCAAACTCTAACTAGCCCTGTATCTCCAATATTAGCCCCCCTCCGTGCCACTTTCTGCTCTACCAGACTCTCTTCCCATAATATAACCCAGCCTTGCGATTCTTCACTGGTGAAACCATATGTGCATTCAGCATATGTCCACTAGGTGACTTACTCTCCCCACTATTTCCTGACTTCCATTTCTTTTACTCTTCTCCCCGGTATCTCTACATGCTTTAACTCTCTAACTTTCTCTCTCTCTCCCTCCTCTAAAGCTCGTTGCTACTCCATCCCACTAATCACCGGTCCCTTGTACTCACCTTCTCCACTTAGCAGTTCTACTGATAGTTTCTTGCCCTCTTCTGTCTTCCTTGGCTCTTGGCTCTGCTACTGTTCTCATAGACTGACCTCTATTCATACACTCATCCTGACTCCCACTGCCTAGCATAGCTTGCAATATCCTTGCCCTCTGCTACCCTGCTCTTACTCACCACTATCTCCTTCTCTTTTGATCCTTCCCATCAGTCCACGTACTCAGTCACTCTTTTCTCCTTTCCGTTCATACCTAACTATCCACCGATACCAGTAATAGCTTTTCCGGTCTTTACCTGTGCACGCCCATCCTGTTCCTCCCTCCCCCTACCTAACATCCTCCCTGAAATTATAAAATCTCCCTGCTCCAGGGCACCAATTTTCTAAACAATTTAGCCCTCGGCTGCTGCGTCTCCTGGGAAAGAGCGTCTGTAGCCATAGTAAGGTAAATCTTGATTTTTTGTTCGTAATACATTGTTTTTGTTGTAAAGTAACAACAGTGTAAGATAAATACTGACTGCTTATGTATGTAATCCTGTACTATAAACTGAACACAAGAGGTGGAGAAATATCAGCTTGTTATATGGCAACATTCGATTGAACGAGTCTAAATAAGCTACTGAATGTTGTTTTTGAGGCCACTGCTTCCTGCTACGCCAACCTCAATCTTGCATTGTACCTATTCCTTATGAGTACTAGCTTGATTTTATTAATACAATATTTGCATGAGTGATGTGTATGCGACGAAACGCTAGCATATTTCAGATCTACGCTACATATTTTATTGGGGTTACATGCCAAATATATTTAAAATATTGACACCCTTGTATGTGCGATTGATAAGTATTTCAGCGCACATCTCTTACTAACCATACACCCGAACTGCATGCATATTATATTCTAAAGGAAGTATTTCAGTGCACATCTTGTACTTGCCATAAGCCTGAACTGCATGCATATTACATTCTAAAGGAACGGGAACTGCGACTGAGTCCCTTTACTCAATTAAACATTGTACGATATTTTTATTACTAAGAGCAAAGTGTAGGCGGTTTAGACGATTGAGTCCCTTTACTCAATTAAACATTGTACAATATTTTTATTACTAAGAGCAAAGTTTAGGCGGCCTTAAAGCAACACAGTTACAGCCACCTAATTGTAGCTCGCTGTGAGCGCTGGATAACAGTCGGCGAAAACGCCAACCTTACCACGTGTCCTACTGAGACTACATAGCCAATATCCCGCTCAAAAGGCTTATTCCACTGCTGTTTAAAGGTTATAACTCTCTGAAACAACCCCTAGCCCATATTGCACTGCTTTTATATTTTAGCGGAACTAGAATATTTGAATTTCTTGAAACTTTTATTGCATATCATGTTACTGTAAAACATCTGTGTTCTTAACTCTTTGTGATACTGGGTTAGCCTTGCTGTGTGGCAATGTTTTTCTGTCTGACCTGAGTACTAGAATGCCTATATTATACAGACTATGTGAAGTGAGATGCCCATGCTGGTTAGAATTTTGTGTTTAACTTAAATATTTCAAAGCTAATGCTAGTGTAAGCTAATAGGGGAAGCTAATGTGTTTTTGCAACTGTTTAAAGTTTGTGCTAGTGTACGCTAATTGTGTTATTTGCAACTGTTTATCTAAAGTGCATTTCTCTCTACATCTCTCTCTTCTTCTCCAGCTTTCCTACCCTGAAACACCCCGACTGCACCTGGCTTGGATGCCTACATCTAATCCAAACTAAAACAAACTGTATTGCCTCTACCCCGTATGGGAATTGGATTAAGCTCCTCATAGAAGGATTTAATAAAGTATGTACAACAGCTGCTAAACCTGTATTATTAAGAATCCTAAAGCCCTGCTTGGTACTCAGCATGCTCCCTTGCCAAGAAACCCAGCAGCCAAACGTTAACTAGCCCTGTATCTCCAATATTAGCCCCCCTCCATGCCACTTTCTGCTCTACCAGACTCTCTTCCCATAATATAACCCAGCCTTGCAATTCTTCCCTGGTGAAACCATATGTGCATTCAGCATATGTCCACTAGGTGACTTACTCTCCCCACTATTTCCTGACTTCCATTTCTTTTACTCTTCTCCCCGGTATCTCTACATGGTTTAACTCTCTAACTTTCTCTCTCTCTCTCTCTCCCTCCTCTAAAGCTCGTTGCTACTCCATCCCACTAATCACCGGTCCCTTGTACTCACCTTCTCCACTTAGCAGTTCTACTGATAGTTTCTCCCCCTCTTCTGTCTTCCTTGGCTCTTCCCGCTCCGTTCGCCCTACGGGCTCACTCCGCTCCCCTACCCTGCCCCCAATTTCCACCTGCCCCCACTACATCTATATTTATACCTCCACAACCACACCTACGATATCACCTATCCAATTATACTCCATTATTCTCTCTATAGCCACTCCCTCCCACACCCACTCTAACCAGCACTCCTCCCCCTAGAAAACCCTATCCCACCAATTAGTCTCCTCTACTCAAGCCTACACCCCCCTTACTCCACCCATATAAACCTTACTATATTCCTCCTCCCACAATTACTCAGACACATAACTACCTCCAGTACACAGGACCCTCCTAAACTTACTTTCTATAACCTAACCTCCTCCCACAAGTACTCAGACACATAACTACCTCCAGTACACAGAACCCTCCTAAACTTACTTGCTATAACCTACCAACTGCTTACTACCATCTACATCCTCTACCTTTCAGACCCATCTTCATAATGCTCCCAAAACCTATATCCTCCTATACTCTACTACTACTTCTCCTCAGTATAGTCTACATTCACTACTTCACCCAGCCCAAATACTTTAACCACTCACAGGCCTTCCACATAACAATACATCTCAACTCACCTCCTTTAAAAGCACACGCCACAATATCTCCATATATTTATCCTATACAAAACCATCTTTTCTTTACTTATAAACTTATCAACACTCAAATTAACCTTAATACCATAGTTGCTAACAAACCCCTTACTCACATAATAAAGACCAACCTAAACTTTAAGCAGTCCAAATATCTCTCCAACCTAACCCTTTATCTAATTACCTCACTACTATCAGGAGATATCCACCCCAACCCTGGCCCCTCCATCTCTACCAATACAGATAAATCCATACTATTCACCTCTCTAAACTCCCAAAGTATAGTCAACAAAGTACCAAACCTTCATGCTTGGTTCACACATAATAAACCCAATATCCTATCTATCTCTGAAACCTGGTTAAAACCCCACATAAAGGATCATGAAATTATACCACCAAACTACTCAATCATCAGAAAAGACAGACCCAAAAAAAAAAAGGAGCCGGGCTTGCCTTACTATACTCATCCTCCTTGTCAGTCACCCCTTATGACAAACCCATCCCCATTTTTAATAATGCTGAACTACTCCTATCACTACTCCAAGTCAATAAATACAAGCACATATGTATAGCCTCCCTTTACATTCCCCCTGGTGACAATATTACCACACTAGAGAATATTCTTTACTGGCTCTCCACCAACATTAACAATGAAATCATAATTTTGGGTGACACCAATATCAATTGGTCAGCCATTCATTCTCCCTTAAACCACTCAATATCAACCTTTACAGCTTCTCACAACTAATTAACGACATAACTCGCCCCTCAAAAGCTCTCTCCAAGGGTAGCATTCTAGACTGGATTCTAGTCTCTCACCCTCATTACTTCTCTGACAGTGGTACCCTTCCAGACTCCCTTAGTGACCACCTACCTATCTTCACATATCGACTACAAGCACCTTTACAGAGAACTCATAACTACATTACTACCCGCAACCATAAAAACTTCAACCAAATAGCTTTCTCTGACTCTCTCAAACTAGTTGACTGGAACATCTTAAAAGCTTTACCCCCAGACAATGCCGTGGCCCATTTCAACACAACCTTCCTGAACCTTCTAGACTACCATGCTCCCACAAAGACTAAAAGAATAAAACTAAAAACTACCCCCTGGTTAACCAAAGACACACTAACAGCCATGCGACATAGAGATAAGGCCTGGACACTTTACCATAAAAATAAATCCCCACTCACCCATAATGAATTTAAAACACTCAGAAACAAAGTAAAAAGGCTCGTTATTAAAGATCGACAAAACTACTTTTCCATACTCCAAAATACTAATAAAACAAATCCTAAAAAATTCTGGAAATGAATCTCTACCCTTATCAATCCTGGCAAAACAGCCAACCCCAGCCCAGACCCCAATACTTCTGACATTGACTTGGCTACACAACTCAACTCTTTTTTCATAAACTCTATTTCCAAGCTAATCTCATCATTCACTGACACCGCCACATCCCCGACCTCACCCCAATCCTCCCATACCCCTCCCTCCACTCCGACTACCTCTCTCTTTCCCTCCCCAAGACAACCACCCTCTAATACCTCACCCCCCTTTCTCCTACTTTCTCACTAAAACCTATCCCCACATCTACCATAAAAAAACTGATCCAGAAACTAAAGCCTTGCTCTAATGCCCCAGACAACATTTCTTCATACTTTCTTAGCATAGCAGCTGAAACCATTGCCTACCCTATTAGTATACTAATTAACCGCTCAATCCAAGAAAGCAAAGTACCCCAAATCTGGAAAAAGGCCTTTATCATACCTTTGCATTAAGGTGGCAATAATAATGATACTACAAACTTCTGTCCCATAGCTATTCTGTCTCCCATTTCTAAACTCCTTGAAAAGTGTATCCATTTGCAGCTCCTTCCTTATCTCTTAGACAATCACCTGCTGACTCCAACCCAGCATGGCTTCAGACCCAGCCATAGTACTATGACAACCCTCCTCTCCTTCTTAGAAACCGTAAACAAGGCCAGGGACATAAACTACTCCTTGATAAACTCTCCCAACTTAACATATGTCCTTCCTCATTAAACTGGTTCTCTAGTTACTTATCTAATAGATCTCAAGCTGTTAAATGGAAAAAGCCACTTCCTCATTCCTAAGCACTCCAACTGGGGTCCCCCAAGGCTCCATATTGGGTCCTCTACTATTTAACATCTTCATAAATGATTTCCGTAATTCTATCCCATTCTCTAATATTATTCAATATGCAGACAATTCAACTATTATCTGCTCTGCCACATCCATCCCAGTACTCCAAAAACTTACACAAGATGCATTCTCTATCACTGAACAATGGATGAAAAAAAAACACCTAGCATTAAATGCCTCTAAAACCAAATTAATGGTATTTACTCCCTGTAAACACATCTCTGTCAACCCAAACTCTTTCTTAATCATCTGTAACAATAACACATCCTTGGAATTGGTGCCAGAGACTAAGTTACTTGGGGTTCAAATCGATAGTCAGTTTAAATTCAACTCCCACATACAACTAAATATCAAAAAAACTCATCAAAAACTAGGCATGCTCTACCGACAAAATCATTTCCTTACACCCTCTACTAAAATCACTCTCTCTTCCACATTCCTTATTCCCTCTCTTCTATATGGAGCCCCACTCCTGACTAACCTACAATCATCCCTCAAAACACAACTTTCCTCATGCTACAATAAAATAGCTAAATTCGCTAATGGCCACAAAGCATCTACTCACCATTGTTCTTCTCTCCACAAACTAGTATGGTTAGAACTACCCAACCGACTCATCTATTCCCAACTCACTCTTGCCCACAAGCTCATCTTTAAACCCTTCCTTTGTCCATCTCTTTCCCCTGCTTTTAAAATGCACCTTCCCAACAGAGAACTCAGAACCAATAACCAGAACCTACTTGAACTATACATACCATTACGTCCCCCAGGTAAAAATCTCCTATCCTATAGTTTAGCACATCTCTGGAACTCCCTACCGCCAGCTATTCGTACCACCTTCAACCAATTTACATTCAAAAAATCTCTTTACTCTCATCTACTAACCCAGTGGGAATGCTCTTGCACCCACCCTTCATAATTCAATGCTCTTGCACCCACCTTTCATAATTCAAGACCACCTTACTTCCTTCCTCCTCCTGCTAATAAGCTTCCTTGTATCTGCCTCTCCTATTGTAGTAACTTGCATCCTTTAACTAGCTGCCTAATCTCAAATCAAAATCATTTTTGTATCCCTTACCTAGCAACCTAACTCAAAATGCCTAGGCGATTTCATCAGTAATGTCACTTGAAAGATATACTCTTAATGTGTAAATACTGAAACATGAATTACTTTTATAGTAGGTACCACCTGTAATGTTCCATTGATTATGTGTGTTCAAACAGTAATCTGTATAATTCTATAAATGCTGCAATATGAATCACTTTTATACTATGTACCATCTACAAACAGTAATCTGTACAATTCTGTAAATACTGCAATTTGAATTCTGTAAATAATGCAATCTGAATCACTTCTATAGTATGTACCAACTGTAACAGTCATCACCAGTATGATGCTCTAACTGTGTAATTTGTTTGTTAATATTGTATTATATATCTAAAACTATGTAACCTTGTTTCTGGAGCTTTTCTCCCCAGGACTCCATTGAAAACGGGTTCATCTTGGCCCAATGGACTATCCTGGTAAACCAACTGCAAATAAATAAATAAATAAATATTACTCACCCCATCTGAGGCCTTCACTAATAGATTTCCACTGATTGCCTCTCTGGTTTTGCTGGTTTCTTTGCATTCCACCTGGTTTACACCCCTTGTGCTCAAAATAAACCTATCTGTCACACATAATAAACCCAATATCCTATCTATCTCTGAAACCTGGTTAAAACCCCACATAAAGGATCATGAAATTATACCACCAAACTACTCAATCATCAGAAAAGACAGACCCAAAAAAAGGAGCCGGGCTTGCCTTACTATACTCATCCTCCTTGTCAGTCACCCCTTATGACAAACCCATCCCCATTTTTAATAATGCTGAACTACTCCTATCACTACTCCAAGTCAATAAATACAAGCACATATGTATAGCCTCCCTTTACATTCCCCCTGGTGACAATATTACCACACTAGAGAATATTCTTTACTGGCTCTCCACCAACATTAACAATGAAATCATAATTTTGGGTGACACCAATATCAATTGGTCAGCCATTCATTCTCCCTTAAACCACTCAATATCAACCTTTACAGCTTCTCACAACTAATTAACGACATAACTCGCCCCTCAAAAGCTCTCTCCAAGGGTAGCATTCTAGACTGGATTCTAGTCTCTCACCCTCATTACTTCTCTGACAGTGGAACCCTTCCAGACTCCCTTAGTGACCACCTACCTATCTTCACATATCGACTACAAGCACCTTTACAGAGAACTCATAACTACATTACTACCCGCAACCATAAAAACTTCAACCAAATAGCTTTCTCTGACTCTCTCAAACTAGTTGACTGGAACATCTTAAAAGCTTTACCCCCAGACAATGCCGTGGCCCATTTCAACACAACCTTCCTGAACCTTCTAGACTACCATGCTCCCACAAAGACTAAAAGAATAAAACTAAAAACTACCCCCTGGTTAACCAAAGACACACTAACAGCCATGCGACATAGAGATAAGGCCTGGACACTTTACCATAAAAATAAATCCCCACTCACCCATAATGAATTTAAAACACTCAGAAACAAAGTAAAAAGGCTCGTTATTAAAGATCGACAAAACTACTTTTCCATACTCCAAAATACTAATAAAACAAATCCTAAAAATTCTGGAAATGAATCTCTACCCTTATCAATCCTGGCAAAACAGCCAACCCCAGCCCAGACCCCAATACTTCTGACATTGACTTGGCTACACAACTCAACTCTTTTTTCATAAACTCTATTTCCAAGCTAATCTCATCATTCACTGACACCGCCACATCCCCGACCTCACCCCAATCCTCCCATACCCCTCCCTCCACTCCGACTACCTCTCTCTTTCCCTCCCCAAGACAACCACCCTCTAATACCTCACCCCCCCCTTTCTCCTACTTTCTCACTAAAACCTATCCCCACATCTACCATAAAAAAACTGATCCAGAAACTAAAGCCTTGCTCTAATGCCCCAGACAACATTTCTTCATACTTTCTTAGCATAGCAGCTGAAACCATTGCCTACCCTATTAGTATACTAATTAACCGCTCGATCCAAGAAAGCAAAGTACCCCAAATCTGGAAAAAGGCCTTTATCATACCTTTGCATTAAGGTGGCAATAATAATGATACTACAAACTTCTGTCCCATAGCTATTCTGTCTCCCATTTCTAAACTCCTTGAAAAGTGTATCCATTTGCAGCTCCTTCCTTATCTCTTAGACAATCACCTGCTGACTCCAACCCAGCATGGCTTCAGACCCAGCCATAGTACTATGACAACCCTCCTCTCCTTCTTAGAAACCGTAAACAAGGCCAGGGACATAAACTACTCCTTGATAAACTCTCCCAACTTAACATATGTCCTTCCTCATTAAACTGGTTCTCTAGTTACTTATCTAATAGATCTCAAGCTGTTAAATGGAAAAAAGCCACTTCCTCATTCCTAAGCACTCCAACTGGGGTCCCCCAAGGCTCCATATTGGGTCCTCTACTATTTAATATCTTCATAAATGATTTCCGTAATTCTATCCCATTCTCTAATATTATTCAATATGCAGACAATTCAACTATTATCTGCTCTGCCACATCCATCCCAGTACTCCAAAAACTTACACAAGATGCATTCTCTATCACTGAACAATGGATGAAAAAAAAACACCTAGCATTAAATGCCTCTAAAACCAAATTAATGGTATTTACTCCCTGTAAACACATCTCTGTCAACCCAAACTCTTTCTTAATCATCTGTAACAATAACACATCCTTGGAATTGGTGCCAGAGACTAAGTTACTTGGGGTTCAAATCGATAGTCAGTTTAAATTCAACTCCCACATACAACTAAATATCAAAAAAACTCATCAAAAACTAGGCATGCTCTACCGACAAAATCATTTCCTTACACCCTCTACTAAAATCACTCTCTCTTCCACATTCCTTATTCCCTCTCTTCTATATGGAGCCCCACTCTGACTAACCTACAATCATCCCTCAAAACACAACTTTCCTCATGCTACAATAAAATAGCTAAATTAAGCTAATGGCCACAAAGCATCTACTCACCATTGTTCTTCTCTCCACAAACTAGTATGGTTAGAACTACCCAACCGACTCATCTATTCCCAACTCACTCTTGCCCACAAGCTCATCTTTAAACCCTTCCTTTGTCCATCTCTTTCCCCTGCTTTTAAAATGCACCTTCCCAACAGAGAACTCAGAACCAATAACCAGAACCTACTTGAACTATGCATACCATTACGTCCCCCAGGTAAAAATCTCCTATCCTATAGTTTAGCACATCTCTGGAACTCCCTACCTCCAGCTATTCGTACCACCTTCAACCACTTTACATTCAAAAAATCTCTTTACTCTCATCTACTAACCCAGTGGGAATGCTCTTGCACCCACCCTTCATAATTCAATGCTCTTGCACCCACCTTTCATAATTCAAGACCACCTTACTTCCTTCCTCCTCCTGCTAATAAGCTTCCTTGTATCTGCCTCTCCTATTGTAGTAACTTGCATCCTTTAACTAGCTGCCTAATCTCAAATCAAAATCATTTTGTATCCCTTACCTAGCAACCTAACTCAAAATGCCTAGGCGATTTCATCAGTAATGTCACTTGAAAGATATACTCTTAATGTGTAAATACTGAAACATGAATTACTTTTATAGTAGGTACCACCTGTAATGTTCCATTGATTATGTGTGTTCAAACAGTAATCTGTATAATTCTATAAATGCTGCAATATGAATCACTTTTATACTATGTACCATCTACAAACAGTAATCTGTACAATTCTGTAAATACTGCAATTTGAATTCTGTAAATAATGCAATCTGAATCACTTCTATAGTATGTACCAACTGTAACAGTCATCACCAGTATGATGCTCTAACTGTGTAATTTGTTTGTTAATATTGTATTATATATCTAAAACTATGTAACCTTGTTTCTGGAGCTTTTCTCCCCAGGACTCCATTGAAAACGGGTTCATCTTGGCCCAATGGACTATCCTGGTAAACCAACTGCAAATAAATAAATAAATAAATATTACTCACCCCATCTGAGGCCTTCACTAATAGATTTCCACTGATTGCCTCTCTGGTTTTGCTGGTTTCTTTGCATTCCACCTGGTTTACACCCCTTGTGCTACCCCCTTCCCCCAATACTAAGACTATATTAGAATCCTCCTGAGCATGGAGCCATCTTTAAATTACTAGTCTCCCACCAGGACACAAGTGCTCTTCAGCAATTGAATTCTGCTTGCTGGTAAGCCATTAGACCTCAGGAATTTGTTTAAAGTGTTCAGATTTGTAAAGTAACACTTACGTTTTGCTGTCGTAACACTTACTTTTTGCTGCCCATTACTCTTGTCTTGGTGGGCTCTGCTCCGCTCCGTTCACCCTCGCTAATGCTCAGGCTATTAGGCTGGACAAAAAAAATCCTACTACATGACATTACAAATTAAAATGGGGGCGTCCAGCAGAGAATTATAGCAGCAGAAAGGAGAGAGAGAGACTTTAACGGATCAAAAGATCTGTTTCTGCTTATTTTTACCTGCCGCACCTTGTTGTAAGTGTGTTGTGGCTGTGTTAAAATATTTAACTGCACTTCTGCCTTTTTTTACATTGCATTTTACCAGATCGTCTATCTTAAATTGTATTTTACTGTTACATGCTACACACTCAAGTGCGCTAGCCATTTAGAGCCTTATAAGTGTGTTTTAATCCTGCATTTGCTGCTTCCCTATTTCTGAAAAAAAAAACTACTACAAAATCCTATCTACCTCCTCGTTTCCCACCTTTCTTTAAACTAGTATAGTCCAGATCTCAGATTTGCTGATTTCAGGACTGTGTATTGTGTTGTGAGTGGACCAGACCTTCCAGAGATAGAATGAAGTCTTGCAGCCTATCAGTGGCAGTGGTAAGCTCTGAACAGCCTATCTATCGCTAGGGGAGTGGTTTCCAGATCTAGTTTTGTTGTACTATTGGCTGTTTTGGGCTGCTTCTATCCCTTTTAACTTCCTGCTTTAAAACCTGTGTTTGCCCGGGTTTGCGCAGCGCCGCTTAGCTAGGGTTAAACTATTCCCAGTGCCAGAAAGTCTGCTCTTCAAATTTTCCCTTAGAACTTGCTGCTTTTTCAGTAGTAGCACTAAAATCTGAATCCCTGTGACTAGCACTTGCTCTAGAACTGCTAGAAAGCACTAAAGAAGCCATAAACTAATATAAGCATTAAAATCCAATTGTAAGCACTAAACAACCTAAAGTTGCAAGTACCTTGCCAAGGTAAGGAAAAACAACTCTTGTACTTTACTAAAAAGCACCTAACCCGGCATGTCCAATGGTCAGCTTCCGGTGATTTCTCCTGTCCACCTGGTGGATCTGGGCATACTGGGGCAATGTAGTAATTGCCTCATGTACACAGACAACCCTCTCCTCCTATCACCAAATACTACAACCTGTGAGAGATGCAATTACATAGCCAAACTGGAAGCAAAGCTCTCTCCAGCCAAGACTGTGCTAGACAGTCAAGAGGAGAAGGTAAACATCTGCACTACACCTCAAGCAACACATAGCCCTACAAAACCACACCATCAACACCCACACATAGTTACATGAAACCCACATATGTGGAGGCCCTTAACATTAACCTACCCAAGCAATGAGGACCTCTGAAGCTGAAATGTAAACAAACACCAATCACAACCAAAGCGACACATAGCTCACAACACCAGTGTGCCACCCAAAAACAGCCCCTAAGGCAAGACAACATACCAAACACTGTAGTCACAGGTGACTCTATAGTCAGGCACACTGATGGCCCACTTACCAGGCTGAACAAGGAGAAAATTACAGTCAGCTGCCTTTTGGGTGCCAGGATCTGCCACATAACACATGCACTCAAGTCACTCCACAACAAGTACAAATACGACCCTGTCATTGTCCATGTTGGTGTGAATGACCTGATATGTATGTCCCTGGACTACATGAAAAGAGACATGGAGGAGCTCTTCGATCTTGTAGCCCAGGCAGGTATGACCCTAGCCCTGAGTAGCATCCTGCCATCACCGAAAATGATACCACAGTATAAGGACAAAAGGATTGACTTCAACAATTGGCTAAGCTTCTGGTGTCATTTTAAGGGGAATCCAGTATCTGTCTGCCTGGGATGACATGATCGACAGACCACAATGCTTTGCCAGAGATGGCCTGCACCTGTCACCCTTGGGATTCTGGATACTGGCTAAGGCTCTTGCCACCCCTATAGTGCCTTTTTTAGGCAAGTTTCAAATTACAAATTCACCACCATAACAGGTACAAGCAAGCAAAATCTGAGGGTAATGCTACTCAATGTTAGAAGTCTAAACCTCAAAATGCATTCACTCGAGGCACTCCTTAAAATGGAGAACATCGACATCTGTGCAGTGACAGAGACCTGGTTTAAGGCTCCCGAGAGTACCCCTGCATTACCAGGCTATAATTCATACCACACCTATCGGCCACTTAACCTGGACCAAAGCAATAAAGGTGGAGGTGTGTCCATATTCATTAAGGATATCCACACCTCCGGGCTAGTTGCTCAGCATAATACATCTGAGATTATACAAGTGCAACTAACTCCAGACAAGACCGCAATCCAAATTGTAGCTTGCTACAGATCCTCACCATGCCCCAGGATTCTCACTCCTCATTTCTTGATACACTGGAAAATATTAGGGTACAACCCAACACCTTAATAATGGGTGATTTCAACTACCCCAGCATTAACTGGGAAAACTACTCATGCACCAACTCTTTTGCTCAAAGTTTTCTGGAATTCATAAATTCCAACGCCTTGGATCAACTTATCCACACTTCCACCAGGAACAGCAATATCCTAGACCTAGTCATTACCAACATGGGTGACCGGTGTTCCACACCAAAGGTCAATTCCTTGTTGGTCAGATCCAACCACAAGCTAATCAGCCTGGACATCCCACCCCCACCCCCCATTAGGGAAACCACAGTAAAAAATTTCTCCAAAGCCAACTTCATGCTTCTTAAGACAGAAGTGGCAAACTTCACGACATCCATGCAGATGGACAATAGAGGTACAACTGCTTAATCTTACACCAATGCACTTTGTAAACACTTACACAAGTGCATGGATCGTGCTATCCCTAACAGAACCAAGATGCTATCTTCCAAAAAAAGGACGCCAATCTGGTGGTCCCCTGCCATAACCAAACTCTACAACAAAAGAAAGAAACTGTTGCAAAAAAGAGTAAAATCCCATGACTGGAAGAACTCCCTGGTCAGCCTCAGTAAGAAGCTGAGATCCCTCATAAAATCCTCCAAAGCTAGTTATTGAAAACAAAATCGCCACTGATTCTAAAGACAACCACAAAGCATTCTATAACTATGTCAAGAATCTCAATGGCAACACTCAGATCTGCTCTGAGTTCAGCACAATGGCACTAAATATACAGAACCAACTGATATTGCCAACATCCTGGCAGATAGGTTCAGTGCTAACTTTACCCCCCACCCTTTGGGCCCATCTCTATACCAGAAGAATGCAAAGTTCCTGTAATCATGGCTGCACAGGTAAAAAACACACTCTTCAAAGCCAAGAACACAACATCCATGGGGGTCTATATTATAAAGTAGAACGCTTACTTCATCGAATACCTAAATGTCGACCCATCGTCATCGAACCACATAAACACTGAATGCCCTAAACCGCAAAATTTAAAAAGTCGAACTGTCATACTTGTCCCACCCCACCGCTCGCTACATACTACCTACACAAACAAACTAAATAAACCACATACATACACTAACCAAAACCCTACTTCTAACCCTGAACTAAACCCTACTTCTAACCCTACACTAAATCTTACATATACCACCATGTATGCACTTAACTTAACCTGCACCCTAAACCTAAGGTCCGTAACTATCGCACACTTACCTTAAAAAGCTAAACCCAAACAAACTAAATAATCCACATACATACACTTAACAAAACCCTACACTGAATCTAACATACATTACCATCTATGCACTTATCTTAACCCACACCCGAACCCTAAGGTCCGTAACTATCGCACACTTTCCTTACGGAGCTATACCACAGAAGGCCAACCATGACGATTCCTTGTTTCCGCTTTTGCACTTCTGGACGATCAATGTTTTTGTGGTTGAATGAAGATGAGTTGACGTTTAGGTGTTCGGGTAAGTAAGCATTCGCTTTTTTAATATAGACCCCATCCATGGAACCTGACAACATCCCAGGCTGCATTCTACATGAACTACAGAATGAACTGGTACCCCACCTAAGCACCATGTTTAATCATAGCCTCACCTCAGGCTTTTTGCCCACAGAATGGTGCACAGCTACGGTTATCCCACTCCACAAAGGGGGAACCACCACGGACCCCGGGAACTACCGACCCATTAGGCTAATGAGCCTGGTCTGCAAGGCCATGGAATGTATCATCATGGAACTTATAAACAAAGACACTGGTAATCTCCAAACTATGGACCCCACCCAGTTCGGGTTTGTAAAAGGCAGATCATGCCTCCTAAACCTGACTGACTTCTTTGAAGCAGTCACCAAAGCTATAGCTGAGGGTAAGGTGGCTCACACAGCCTATCTAGCTCTTGTCAAAGCTTTTGACACCATCCCCCACTCTGGAATTATAGATAAACTCACTAAACTAGCTATAAATCCCTATGTCACAAGATAGGTTGCCAACTGGCTCACTGACAGAACCCACACTGTCAAAGTAGCAGACTCCAAATCCGACTTCAGACCAGTGACAAGTGGAGCACCACAGGGTTTAGTCCTGGGTCCTCTCCTGTTTGATATCTACTTTTCTGAAGTACAGGCTAACACAGAAGGTCTTTGGCTAATGAAGCTCATAGATGACTGCAAACTAGGAGCCATAATTGAAACTCCTAACGATGTGGAAATCCTACAAAAGGGCCTCACTGAGACAGATGCCTGGTGTCAAAACCATGGCCTCAAGCTCAATGCCAAAAAGTGCATTGTCATCCCCTTTGGTAAAAACTCTGTACCCATGAGCTGCCACACTGGTGGTAGTCTACTTAACACTGAAAGTGTGATAAGAGACCTTGGGACACAGGTGGACAGTAGTCTCTCCTTTGATAATCACATCACAACAGTAGTCAGGAAATCCTTCTACATGGCACACCTCATCACAAAAGGTTTCTCATCCAGGAAAAAAGAGGTCATTGTTCCCCTCTACTCGTTACTCATTAGACCCATTATAGTGTACAACGCCCCTTTTGGTATGTACCTCACAAGACATCTACAACTGGAAAGACTGCAGAAATACCTCACAAGGAGGATTACTGGCCTCAAACAGATGCTCTACACAGACCGTCTCAAAAAACTCCAGCTTTACTACGTCGCATATCGCCTACCCAGAGGCGATCTCTGCCTAACATACAAAGCTATGTCAAACCCAGAGCTGTTGGACATGCTCCACTTAAAGAAATCCCAATCCCTCTGAGCTACACGCTCTAGGGACCTAAACCTTTTCTCCACAATAAACAGAACATGCTGGAGGGATAGATTCCTGTCCCAGAGACTTCCCATACTCTGAAACAAACTACCTATCTATATCAAACAAAGCTCCTCATTAGCACTCGTCAAGAAAAATCTTGATGATTGGATGGAAAATAGGAAATTCACAAGGGGATCACCTCTGTGGCTCTGCTCGACAGGGGCACAGGAAAATAATTTTCTTGGGTGGCGAAAGTCAGGGTACCTTTTTGGCTAGGCTTGTATAGGCCCTACAGCTGATAGCGTAGTACCTACCTATGAACCTATGAAATACCAACACAACCCCCAAAAGTTTTGGAAAAATGTAAACCAGCTACTCACCCAAAAGGCTACCCCCAAACCAACTACCCCTGACACTAAAGTTCCCATCGAAACACAATTCAACTCTCACTTTGTGAACTCAATTCTATCCTTAGTATCACAGGACAGTTACAACCTCACTATCCCCCTCAACACAAATAACACTAATACAAGCTTTACCCTCAAAACAGTTTCCACCACTTCAATCAAAAGCATGCTCTCCAACCTAAAAACCTCATCAACAGCAGCCAACCTACTCCCCAGCTATTTCTTGAAACTCATAGCAGATGCTATTGCTATCCCAATCTCCACTCTCATAAACAGATCAATTGTTGAAAACTATATGCCCAAACTCTGGAAAATATCCTATGTTACACCCATACATAAAGGCAGGACCTTCACTGAATGTAATAACTACAGACCCATTGCTTTACCCTCCCCCCCTGGCCAATATCCTAGAAAAATGCATCCATACCCAGGTGCTAAAATATCTCCTACACAGCAACATCATGTCACCTACTCAACATGTTTTCAGACCTGCCCATAGTACCACTACAGCCCTCCTCTGTTTCACAGACACAGTAAACTGTCTCAAAAATTAAGGCCTGCAGGTGTCAACTCTTTTTTTGGATATGTCCAAAGCATTTGACACAGTCTCACATCAAATCCTGCTAAGCAAACTAAACCAATATCACCTATCAAATTCCTAGTAGTGGCTCGTGTCATCATACTGCAGGGCTGCAACCTCCCTACTTGAAAAGAACAGTTTAAAAATGTATATATTCATAGGTTCATAGGTTCATACTAGGCTATCTGCCCTAGGGCATTTATAAGCCTAGCCAGAGTGTGTTTGGCTTTTGCCACCCATTTTAAATTAATTTTCCTATGCCCTTTTTCGAGGTTAGTATACTGTGCCTCTGTCTAACAGTGACACAGAAGTGATACCTGGGGTAAACCTACGATCTCCCATCTACTCATCAAGATTCCTCTTGAAGAGAGTCAATGAGGGACTCTGCCTAACCTGGACTGGGATTTTATTCCAGAGTGAAGGGAGCCTCTGGGTTATGAATTTGTCCCTCCAGCATGTCCTATTTATTTCAGTGCTGAGGTTCAAGTCTCTCGAGCACGTAGCTCGATGGGATTTGGATTTCCTGAGGTGCAGCATGTCCATTAATTCCGGGTTGGACATGGCTTTATACGTCAGGCACAGATCACCTCTGAGCAGGCGGTATGCCACTGAGTAGAGCTGGAGTTTCTTTAACCGGGCAGCATATGGCATCTGTTTGAGCCCTTTGATCCTCTAGGTGAGGTACTTTTGGGGTCTTTCCAGTTGCTGCAGGTGTCTGGTAAGGTACATCCCGAAAGGGGCATTGTACTCAATTATGAGCCTGATGAGGGATGAGTAAAGAGGCACGATGACCTCCCTGATCTAGATGTGAATCCTTCATGATTAGGTGGGCTATATAAAATGTTCTTCTAACCACTTTGGCCACGTGGTTGTCAAATGAGAGATTGCTATCAACTTGGGTCCCCAGGTCCCTAATTACTTCTTCTGTACTTAATGGATTACCACCTGTGTGGTAATTTGTGGCACTTTGTTTTACCAAAGGGATGACTATACACTTTTGGCATTTAGCTTGAGGCCATGGCTCTGGCACCAGTTGTCTGTTTCTATGAGGCCCTTTTGGAGGATGCTTGTGTCGGCTGGAGAGTCGATTATGGTGCCCAGTTTGCAGTCATCTGCGAACTTGGTCAGCCACAGTCCTTCCGTGTTGGCCTGTACCTCCGAGAAATATATACCAAACAAGAGAGGTCCCAGGACTGAGCCTTGTGGGACGCCGCTTGTAACTGGTTTGGAGTCTGACATGGCTCCAGCAATTCTAACCATGTGGGTTCTGTCCTTGAGCCAGTTTGCAACCCATCTAGTGACATAGGGGTTTATATTTAAGCTGGTGAGCTTATCTATAATGCCAGTGGGGTATTGTATTGAAGGCTTTTGCGAGGTCCAGGTAGGCTGTGTGGACCACCTTCCCCTCATCAATGGCCTTGGTGACTGTTTGAAAGAAATTGACCAGGTTTAAGAGGCAGGATCTGCCCTTAACAAAGCCAAACTGGGTAGGATCCAGTGTCTGTAGGTCCCCAATATCTTTATTTATGAGGTCCATGATGATCCTTTCCATAGCTTTGCAGACCAAGCTAGTCAGGCTTATGGGGCGATAGTTTCCAGGGTCTGTTGAGGCACCACCTTTGTGGAGAGGGACCACTGTTGCTGTACACCACTCTTTGGGTACATATCCTGTAGTAAGGCTGAGATTGAACAGTAGTTTTATGTTTTGGTTTAGCTCTTCATGGATTTCATGTAGGACGCAGCCCGGGACACCGTCTGGTCCCATTGATGCTGAGTTTTTGCTTTGGAGGGCGGCTCTTACCTGAGCATCTGAGATGTCAGGGGGGCAGCACTCTGCTGGGATAGATATTTGCCCTTTTGGTGGGGGGGGGGTTGTGCTGAACCTGTCAGCTAGGATGTTGGCAATGTCTGTGGGTTTGGTGTATTTTTTGTCATTTTGGACTAATTCTGAGCATATCTGGGAATTCCCACCCAGGTTCCTAACATAACTAAAGAAAGCCTTGTGATTATCCTTAGTGTCCTGTGCAATTTTCTCTCGAAGCTGGCCTTAGACGATTTTATGAGTGCCCGTAGTTTTTTGCTAATACTGATCAGAGATGCCTTCCCTTTTTGGGATTTTGCTCTATCATGTAGTAGCTTCCTCCTTCTATTATATAGTTTGCTTATGACTGGGGTTCCCCAGACAGGACGTCTGCCTTTGGAGGATTGGGTCTTGGTTTTATTTGGGATTGCATGATCCATGCATTCCTGAAGGTGATCATAGAATGCGTTTATAAAGGATTCTGTGGTCTGGGCCGTATTTTCCACAGGCCCAGGGGCTTTGAAGGATTCCACCTTGGTTTTGAGGATATTATTATTTAAATAATATTTACTGGCTGGCGGCTGCATCTCTAAGCGAGTCCGACTGACTCGCACAGACCTGGAACTCGGACTGCGCATGCTTGGCGAGTTCCGGGTTTTTTTTTTTTTAATTTAAATTAGTCTCTCGAAATCTAAATCTGAACTGCTGTAAAAGTAGTCCAGATTAAGGAAAGAAGAAGTCATCAGTGTAATGCCCAGAAGGCTATGCAGTTTAACCGCACAGTAAAATAGAAGGGGGTCAGACTGCTACATCCACAGTCATGTACGTGAAGTGGACAGCTGGATGGCTACTGATTGGTTTTCGCTCTCTTCCCGAAAAAGAGAGCAAGAAACAATCAGTACTACTACTAGCACAGTGCTTTGGATGGTTACTTGCTATGGTGCTACCATTGGTTAAACAAAAACTTTTTTTTTTTGGCTTGCCTGCTTTGCCTTGCTTACGGAGTTCGAAAGACTTTGAGTTTGTAACTTACTCAATTAGACGGAGACGGAAAGTCACTCATTTTTTAACTTTAAATGATGTAGGGGAACAAAATGCTACAGTCACTAAATAATCCTCTTTTCAGATAAATTATTATAAAAACTGGTATGCCTACTTGCTTGTCCTAAATAATATTAGTTTATATACTGTTTTCAGTGTTTTGTGGTGGTTTTCAGTTAGTTATTTGTTTTCAAATCCACTAACATGGGCCTCTTAACAGCCAGATCATTTTCCAATGGAGTCTTTTACTGTTTTTGCCAGACTTTGCATGGTGTCACTGTCAAAATAGTACAGCACTTTTTTTTTATTTCATCTCTAGTCAACATATCGTTGCTGAAGCTGTTTTTTTTTTTTTTTTTTTTTTTTAACAAGCATCCTTATTAAATAAGTTCATCAACTAAGCAGACAGGAACTGAAAGCTTGACTGATGAATCCTACACTAAGGCACTGTATGAGCACATCCACTCATGCATGAATCGTGCCATCCCAAATAGAACCAAGATGCTCTCCTCCAAAAAAAGGAAGCCAGTCTGGTGGTCCCCTACCTTAAACAAACTTTACAACAAAAGGAAGAAACTGTTGCAGAAAACAGGAAAATCCCAGGATGCAAAAAACTCCCTTACCCGTCTCAGTAAGAAGCTGAGATCCCTCATAAAATCATTCAAAGCTAGTTATGAAAATAAAATTGCCAAAAATTCCAAAGACAACCACAAGGCATTCTATAGCTATGTCAAGATCTAAATTGCAATGCTCAGACCTGCTCTGAGCTACAACAGAATGGCATTAAATATACTGATCCCAAGGATACGGCCAGTATCCTGGCAGATCGATTAAGTGCCAACTTCACCCACCTCTCACCCCCTAAAGGGCCCATCTCAATACCAAAAGATTGCCAAATTCCGATAGTAACAGCCACACAGGTAAAAAACACACTCTCCAAAGCTAAGAATACAGCATCCATGGGACCAGACAACATCCCGGGCTGTGTAATACATGAACTACAAAATTAACTGATACCTCACCTAAGTGTCATGTTTAATCATAGCCTCACCTCAGACTTCATGCCCACTGAATGGCATACAGCTACAATTATCCCACTCCACAAGGGGGGATCCACCTTGGATTCTGGGAACTACCACCCCATCAGTCTGACGAGCCTGATCTGCAAGGCCATGGAACGTATTATCATGGTACTTATAAACAAAGGCATTGGCAATCTTCAGATACTGGACCCTACCCAGTTTGGGTTCATGAAGGGCAGATCTTGTCTCCTGAACCTGATTGACTTCTTCAAATCAGTCTCCAGAGCTGTGGACGAGGGTAAGGCAATCTCTGCTTAATAATATAATGTGGATGGTTAGGGTTAGGGTTATATTTACCAAACACAAGTAATTTGGTGCTGAGGGAGACACTCACCCTTACTGAAGTACATACCTCTCAAACACTTAGTGCAAGACATTTGGTCAAAGCCTAAAATAATGCAGGGACAAAGGCCCAGAAAATAGGAACAGATTTTAAATATTGCTCTTACAAACTTAGAAAGTTGCTACAATAGCTGAATTTGTGTCATCATGCATTCCCTGAAGGATATGAAGTCTGAAACTCAAATGTATCTCATTATTCATTGACCACACATTTTATGAGAAACAAGCCAAAAATATGATGCAAAAATCTGGGCATTCTGTAAAAATCTGGACAGTTGAGAGTTATGCTTAAGCAAGAACTGTATACAACATAAAGCATTGATTTCACATTTTAAGACTTCAGACAGCCTGTTTTTTGGTTTACCAATTTGAGCAAGATCATGGTCAGAAATCATATATTAGTACAGATTTTCTCCCTTGAGTTCTGTCCTTTAAGCACAACATTGTAATAGTGTCATTAAAATAAGAATGAGTAGCATTACTTAAAAATATTGCATTGTGTTTGGCAATACATACCTAGAAGTCTTTTGTTGTACTAACTGTACATAACTGAAGCTTGCAAGCTTGCACTTTTTCTTACTTTATTATAGCTTTGTATATTGCATCAATAAAATCACTTACCTGGTTGCCAAATAAATAGATATATAAAATGAATGCCTACAAAAGTAAGCGCTGCTGCACTATTAGTTGTTAATGTGGGCCTGATACACTCATTCATTTTCTTGCATTCTGGAGGGGAAGAAGAGCATACAATAAGCATCTTGAAATTATTTACATTTATTTGCACATAACAAGCTATTTTTCAACAGAGGTGAAGTTACAGTTCAGCATGTGATTTAAGGTCAACTCAGAAGAAAGACCAGCACTTGTACATATATATATATATATATATATATATATATATATATATATATATATATATATATATATATATATATATATATATATATATATATATATACATATATATATATATATATATATATATATATATATATATATATATATATATATATATATATATATACATACATATGGGAGCACTTTATAATCTCAAAATACTGAAATGTCGAATTTCAGTATCTTGAGAAGACTATAAAGCCGAATGTTTACAATAGCGAAAGTTCATAATCGTGAATTCGAATATCTCGAATTTGCGGTTATGGCCTTACACTACGTAATGTCCGGGATTGTGTGTTGATGATGCGCAGTGCCGTGTGTGGCTCTAGGTGTTACATCAGGTAAGTGAGTGATCTGTAAGGGTTTTGAGTGGGAGTTGAGTGTATGTGAGTGTGCTGATATGTTTGATGTGTGTGTGAGGGACTGGAGAATGTGCGTGTGTGAGTTTGCTTTTGTTTCCTG
>NC_056729.1:463956589-463969089 GCF_019279795.1 Protopterus annectens
GATGATTTAATACATTTTGCTGGATGAGTGCAGATGTTAGACAAAAGAATGACCTCTGACTCCATAAGCCCTTTGTCAGGAGCTAATGAGTTCTTTTGGCACAAAGGTTTCTGCTAAAATAATTCATTAACTCATGATAAATGATCATGAAGCCTGGTAACCTGAATTATTTTCTTTTACAGCATGTATGTTGGTGTGTTAAAAGATATAAAAGCACTTTTTCACAATTATAAAGTATTTAAGAAAGGAAAATAAGCACGTACTGAACCGTATTACAGAACCATGCTTGTAAATAAAGCAGCACCTTTAAAGCTGTATTATGATTACTTGTCTGGCCATAACCTTTTATTATGCTTATAATTTTCCTTATTTTAACAGATCATGGGGTAATAAAAGGTAGAAACTATTTAATAATGAGCAAGGAGCTAGAAATAAAACTATAGAGGTGCAAAAAAGATACAAAGTATAGATTATACAATAAAAAGCTAAAAAATCCCTTATACTTCAATACTTGGTGAGTCTTAGATATACAGTACAGCATTCAGACCTAATTCATTACTTGCTAGCCATTTGCACAAGCTGCCTTTCTTTGAGGCATGGTGTTTTCTGCAGCGAAATTCTTTAACAAAGAGGTGACTTGCTACAGTTCACAGTGACTGAGCATAGATAAAATTTAAATTACCACTTTAAACCTGTTTTGTAATTCCAGCGAAAGTATGCTAGTAAATGTACTTTCTTTTTTTCCCCTCTAGCCTCTAAGAATAAATGTTTACATATTCTGCAGTCTTGGTTTCTGCACCTGTAGTAGCAAAATGTAAGGTAACTTGTTGAGGGACATTATGCACTGAGAAACACAAGGTGCAGGGTTTGAGTGTCACAAGGGATAATTGGCTAGGCTTAAAATGGCTCATAAGGGCAGTTAGCTTAGTACTAATCTATGAACCTATGAACCAGCTGCTCAATTTTCAGTTTCAACCTCATGACAGTGAGTAGTAAATGTCATATATAGAAGGTTTTATAGTATTTTAAGATAATTTCTTGAGATGAACAAATTAATAATTAACTATATACTGCAGTGGTTTAATACACTCTAGTGAATCATGCTAGCTTCAGGCTACATCTGCTAGACAATACTGAGGTAGTTTTGTAGTTAAATAAACATTTATTTGGTCCTTTTTCAGACAAGACACACTTCAGATGGCACCTACTTTTACAGAAAGGATGCAGAGTATATAAGAGATTATACACAGTGTTAAGAGCTGAATAGGTAACTACCTTTATTTGATGCTGGAAGATCAGAAGGCTGTGGATTATATTCCCACCCCAAAATACTAGCCCAAACTAAGTGGCTTTTTAAGTCATAAAATTATTTCACACTCTTGAATGAAGTTGGAGACAGAATGTCTATCAGATGAATAGCTTGCTAGTCCCAGCAGGAAGACAGGACTGATTTTTATAGTTTTATGACAGGACAGGGTATGTACCTGCACTGAGGATTAATGTTTCATATGTTGCTTTTACTGTACTTTGCTGTGATCATATTTAGTGCACCTTCCTGGTTAGCAGCAGCAAGTAGTCAGTAGTGACACACATTTATCTAAAACAGCTGTTTATGTGCTTACTTCTTAACAAAGGGCCTGAATGTGTTTAAGACAATAAGAGCAGAATTAATGGTGTGTGTGTATGTATATGTATTTAAAAGAAACAACCTCAGCCCTCCTCTCCTTCTCTAACATCATTAACGAACACCGAAACAATAATAAACTTTCCTCTGCTATCTTTCTCGATCTTTCAAAAGCCTTTGATATGTTAAACCACCAAATACTCATAAACACTTTAAAATCCATCTCCCTAGAGGACCAGGCCATCCAGTGGTTTCAATCATATCTCAGTGGCAGACAAAAGGCTGTCCTATGGCAGAGCAAACTATCGACCCTTTTACCTATCACCCTCGGAGTACCCCAAGCCTCCATACTAGGTCCACTATTATTTTCCATTTTCATCAATGATTTGTATAAGGTCATCCCAAATGCAACATGCATTCAATATGCAGATGATGCCACTTTAATATGCTCCGACACTTCACCTACAGAGTTGCAGATTCTATCCCAAAATACTTTCAACACAGTTGAAAATTGGCTCCTTAACCGTCGTCTCATGTTAAATCATAATAAAACCAAACTGCTGCTTTTCTCATCCACACACAGGTCTGCCCCAATAACCTTTACATTAAAATCCAACAACTGCACCATTATTTCCCCAGATTCCTCAACCAAACTGTTAGGAGTTATAATAGATAATAACCTTAAGTTTGATCTGCATATCAATAAGACTATTAAAACAGTTAATAAAAAACTTGGCTCACTATAAAGGATCAAGCCCTTCCTAGCCATTAGCCAGAACTGTAATTGCTTGTACACATTTCACTCTCCACCCTCCTCTATGCTACCCCTCTTTTTAAAAATCTCATTAAAACTGACCTTAATAAACTTTCTAGCAGCTACAATCACATTGCTAGATTTGCTACCAATGCAGCCTACAGAACTTATTACTGTCATCATTTTTATTAACTGTTTTAATAGTCTTATTGATATGGCCTGCACCTGTTGTCCCTGGGATTCGGATGCTGGCTAAGGCTCTTGCCGCCCCTATAGTGCCTTTTTTAGGCAAGGTTCAAATGACAAATTCACCACCATAACAGGAACAGGCAAGCAAAAACTGATGGAAATGCTACTCAATGCTAGAAGTCTAAATCTCAAAATGCACTCACTCGGGGCACTCCTTAAAATGGAGAACATGGAGTATCTGTGCAGTGACTGAGACCTGGTTCAAGGCTCCAGAGGCACCCTGCACTACCAGGCTATAACTCATACCACACTTTTCGGCCTTGTAACCTGGACTGAAACACCAAAGGTGGAGGTATGTCCATATTCATTAAGTATATCCCCACCTCAAGCTAGTTGCTCAGCATAATGCATCCGAGGTTATCCAAGTGCAACTTACTCTGGGCAAAACTGCAATCAAATTGTAGCTTGCTACAGATCCCCCACCATGCCCCAAGATTCCCACTCCTCTTTCCTTGATGTACTGGAAAATATTAGGGTTCAACCAAACACCCTAATAGTGGGCAGCTTCAACTACCCCACCATTAACTGGGAAAACTATAGTGTACCAACTCCTTGGCTTAATGCTTTCTGGAATTCATAAACTCCAATGCCCTGGATCAACTTATCCACACCCCACCAGGGGCAATATCCTAGACCTAGTCATCGCCAACATAGTGACGGTGCTCCAAACCTGAAGTCAACTCCTCGTTCGTCTGATCCCAACCATAAGCTATTTGCCCTTAATATCTACATCCACCCCATTAAGGAAACCATGGTAAAAAATTTCTCCAAAGCCAACTTCATGTTTCTTAAGACAGAAGTGAGTAAACATCATGACACCCATGCAGATGGACACTACAGTTACAACTGCTGTATCCTACACAAATGCACTCTATAAGCACTTACACGAATGCATGGATCGTGCTATCCCAAACAGAACCAAGATGCTATCCTCCAAGGAAGACAATCTGGTGATCCCCTGCCATAAACAAACTGTACAACAGAAGGAAGAAACTGTTGCAAAGAGTAAAATCCATGAGTGGAGGAGCTACCAGGTCAGCCTCAGTAGAAACTGAGATCCCTTATAAGATCATCAAAAGCTAGCTATGAAAACAAATCACAACTAATTCTAAGGACAACCACAAAGCATTCTATAGCTATGTTAAGAATCTCGATGTAACACCCAGATCTGCTCTGAGTTACAGAACAACAGCACAAAAATTACTGAACCAACTGATATTGCTAACATCCTGGCAGATAGGTTCAGTGCTAACTTTACCCTCCCCCCCTCACCCCCTAAAAGGCCAATATCTATACAGGAAGAATGCAGGGGTCCTGTAATCACAACTACACAGGTAAAGCTGCACTCTCTAAAGCCAAAAACTACAGCATCCATGGGACGAACAACATCCCAGGCTGCGTTTTTACATGAACTTCAGAAGGCGAACTGGTTTCCCACCTAGGCACCATGTTCAATAATGGCCTCCAGCATCAGGCTTTGTGCTCACTGAGTGGTGCATGCAGCCACAGTTATCCCACTCCCACCAAGGGGGCCACCACTGATCAGAGCTTTCACCCTATTAGCACCTGGCAGAAGCCTTTGAGGGTCTGCAAGGCCATGGAGCGATATCATCATGGAACTCATAAACAAAGACACTGGTAACCTGCAAACTTTTGGATCCCACCCAGTTCTGGTTTGTGAAAAGCAGATTATGCCTCCTGAACCTGATGGAAAAACTTCTCTGGGAGGCAGTCACCAGAAGGCTGTAGATGAGGGTAGGGTGGTTCACACAGCCCTATCTTGACCTGCCAAGACTTTTGACACCATCCCCATTCTGGAATCATAGCTAAACTCACTAAACTTCGGTAACAAATCCCTACATCACAAGATGGGTTTGCCAGCACTGGCTCACTGACTAGAACCCACACTGTAAAAGTTGCAGACTCCAAATCTGACCTCAAACCAGTGACAAGTGGAGTACCACAGGGTTCAGTCCTGGGACCTCTCCTGTTTGAGTACATCTACTTCTCTGGAAGTACAGGCTAACACAGAAGGTCTCTCTGGCTAATGAAGTTCGTGTAGATGACTGCAAACTAGGAGCCATAGTCAAGTCCCAAATGATGTGGACATCCTACAGAAGAGACCTCAGCTGGACAGATGCCTAGTGTCAGAGCCATGGCCTCAAGCTCAGTGCCAAAAGTGCAGTGTCATCCCCTTTTGGTAAAAAACTCTGTGCCCATGAACCACCACATGGGTAGCAATCTACTCGCGCACTGAATGTATGATAAGAGACCTTGGGATGCCAGGTGGACAGTGGTCTGTCCTTTGATAGTCCACATCACCAGAGTAGTCAGGAAGTCCTTCTACATGGCACACCCTCACGTCAAAGGGTTCTCATCCAGGAAAAAAGGGTCATTTGCTCCCATCTACTTGACCTCTATTAGACCCATTACAGAGTACAAAGCCCTTTTTGGAATGTACCTATGCTTTCAAGACATCTGCAGCAGCTGGAAAGGCCAGATGTACCTCACAAAGAAAGGATTACTGGCCCTCAAACAAATGCCCTACATTTGGCAGTTCTCAAAAATTCAGCTTTACTCCACATAGCATATAAGCCTACTCCGAGGTGATCTCACCGCTAGCATATAAAGCCCTATGTAAAACCCCAGAGCTGTTTTGGACTGTGCTACTACCTAAAGAAATCCCTCTGAGCACTACATGCTCTGAGGGACCCCTAAACCTTGTCACCACAGCCTAAACAGGACATGGCTGGAGGGATAGTTCCTGCCGAGACTTCCCATACTCTGGAACTTGAGGCTGCCCACATCTATGTCAAGAAAAGTTCTTCATTAGCATTCTTCAAGAAAAATTTTGATGAGTGAGATGGGAGACAGAGCCACCCTCTGGGGATCACTTATGTGTCTCTGCTCAACAGTGGCACAGGAAAATAACTTTCTTGGTGTGGCCGAGCCAGGAACCTTGTTGGCTGAGCTTACACGTTGGCCCATAGACCTTGGGCCTAGCCTAGTACCTCTACCTATAAACCTATGCCGGATAACCCTTGAATTCGTCGCTACTAGGATGGCTTGAAGACTGCCTAACCTACTTCCCGGGTTTAACCCAACTAATAGTTGCCACACAAGATCCTGTTTACAGCCAACCAGATAATACATCTGTACCAAAAACCTTATCACCTACAGTAACCTTAAGCAGCATTTAGTTCATCTAAAAGACTACTAGTTCAAGCTCTCAAATCCAACAACACAGCTGGTAAATCTCTATTTGCTGCTAACTCTGTTGGCAAAACTTAGAATTCTTCCTGCCTAGTATTACATCTGAACTCTCTCTGCCTCAATTCAAAGAAAAGTCTGATTCAGTACTTTAAAAAATGATGGCTATGTCCTTGTCCTAATATCCAGACTAACTCTAACCATCACTTGTGTGCACTTGCAGGAGGACTTCTGCCTACACTTTATTGTTTCTTAACTTATAAATCCTATGATCTCCTTGACTCTACTACCAAGGAAGTTATCCTACTGAAGTCATTCAATACCTATCATTCATGGCTTAAAAACACTGTCTAGAATTTTACCATCTGAGTAAAAATGTAATGAATTTGTTTGTGTATATCTATTTGTGTTTGTTTACATTTGTGTAAAATCCTTTTATTTGTGTTTTATTTATGTTTTAAAACTGTACATAAAAATGTAACAGTTTGTTGAATGTCTTTTGGAGCTTTTCTCCCGGGCCTCTGCTGAAAATGGACAAGTATCCAGTCCCGGGACTATCCCGGTAAACAAATGTAAAATAAATAAAGAAAGAAAGAAAATAAACATATTATTAGTTACATAAAACAAGTGTTTATATTTTTCCTCTTTATTTGTTGTACTCAAACATTTTTCCCAGAACAGAGAGGTCTGATTGAGTGCAGTAGTATTTCAGGGGTGTCATTAAACTTTAGCATGACCACTGCAGTTCCATTTTTTTGGTACTATTGTCTCCTGAGCACCTATATAAATAAGAAAATGAAAACTTTCTCTAAGATTAACATTTTAGTTAAGGTAGAATGCTTGGGCTTACACATTAGGAATAATCTAAAAATAAATAAGCAGGCAACATACACATACATTGTGGTGTGTTAAATCAGTATCTGTGGTACTTCAGAATCGGGTACATGTAAAATGGAATGCCTATGGAATACAATTTCTGTTATGTTTACTGGTCCAGGAGTGATACTGTAACTTATATTTGCTTAAGCTTTTGGTTCTGCTCCATATGGCGTCCTTTTCTGGAAAATGACATAATTACTTAAAATATATTATGCATATAAATAAAGGAAATTAACCAATTTGAGAATGTCTGGCTATGACAATGGTTACAGTGTGATGGTATTTTGCGGCCATCTAGGAGTCTTTCTGGAGGTTAGGATATCTGTTGGGGCATTTTTATCATTTTGTACAGCGAAATAGGTCCTCTGAAATAATAGCTTGTAGTTTACATCCATGAAATCAATAGCATTAAACACGCCTCACGGACAGGATTCACGAAGCCTCCGTGTAAGAGTTATAACTCTTACTGCGGAGGCTGAATTAAACAGAGTGAGTCAGCATGCTCTGCATATTCATGAGGTATGCTGAATCACCTAAAACTATTCTTTGCAGTCCGTGTGAGACAGTAGGGGGGCATGTCTGTGAGGCCGAGCCTGCAAGCGGACATGCCCCCAGAAGATATAAAAGTGCTTAAAGTAAACACCCATGATAGAAGAGTCCATGGCAAATGTGAATAAACACAACACAACACAACACATGTACCCCCACAGACTATGAACATAAAATGTACAAATGAACATCTTATATTTTTTTTAAATTATGCGAAAGATGTTTGCCCCGTGTGATCCTTTGCGTTTGCTGTGAAGGCGTGCCATGCGTAGCTTACAACCACAGTTAGCAGTCAGTGGGAAAGCATATAAGAACTAAAATATGCAAAGTAGAAGCCAAAGCAATAAGCGTGTGGTAGGGAACATCGGCTGAAGAGCAGGCATCCATGGCTCGAGCCCCCACAACATCAATTTTTTTTTAGTAAAATAAGCACAAAACAAGTCCTGACAAATATGTACACATATAAAATCTACAATTTATGTAAAATGTAATGAAATAGTTCACTTTTATTTTGAAGATATGTGAAAGGTAACAAAACAATAGAAAATGCCAGATGTGCCTATATAGCTGAGCTACAGTTTAACAAGATGAAGGTGCATCTGCCCTATTTGAGCAATGGTTTACTGGGTGCAAAATAGTGCATGACTGAGCAATGGTTTAACAGGTGCCGAAAATGGTGCCCGTAGCTGAGCAGTGGTTTAACTGCTGGGTGCAAAATGAGTGCCCGTGGCTGAGCAGTGGTTGTGGGGTACAGGTGCAAAATGAGTGCCAGTAGCTGAGCGAGTGGTTTCACCACGCTAAAACTGTGTGACCCTAGCTGAGGCTGCAGCTATCTATATCAAACAAAGCTCCTCATTAGCACTCGTCAAGAAAAATCTTGATGATTGGATGGAAAATAGGAAATTCACAAGGGGATCACCTCTGTGGCTCTGCTCGACAGGGGCACAGGAAAATAATTTTCTTGGGTGGCGAAAGTCAGGGTACTTTTTGGCTGGGCTTGAATAGGCCCTACAGCTGATAGCGTAGTACCTACCTATGAACCTATGAAATACCAACACAACCCCCAAAAGTTTTGGAAAATGTAAACCAGCTACTCACCCAAAAGGCTACCCCAAACCAACTACCCCTGACACTAAAGTTCCCATCGAAACACAATTCAACTCTCACTTTGTGAACTCAATTCTATCCTTAGTATCACAGGACAGTTACAACCTCACTATCCCCCTCAACACAAATAACACTAATACAAGCTTTACCCTCAAAACAGTTTCCACCACTTCAATCAAAAGCATGCTCTCCAACCTAAAAACCTCATCAACAGCAGCCAACCTACTCCCCAGCTATTTCTTGAAACTCATAGCAGATGCTATTGCTATCCCAATCTCCACTCTCATAAACAGATCAATTGTTGAAAACTATATGCCCAAACTCTGGAAAATATCCTATGTTACACCCATACATAAAGGCAGGACCTTCACTGAATGTAATAACTACAGACCCATTGCTTTACCCTCCCCCCCTGGCCAATATCCTAGAAAAATGCATCCATACCCAGGTGCTAAAATATCTCCTACACAGCAACATCATGTCACCTACTCAACATGTTTTCAGACCTGCCCATAGTACCACTACAGCCCTCCTCTGTTTCACAGACACAGTAAACTGTCTCAAAAATTAAGGCCTGCAGGTGTCAACTCTTTTTTTGGATATGTCCAAAGCATTTGACACAGTCTCACATCAAATCCTGCTAAGCAAACTAAACCAATATCACCTATCAAATTCCTAGTAGTGGCTCGTGTCATCATACTGCAGGGCTGCAACCTCCCTACTTGAAAAGAACAGTTTAAAAATGTATATATTCATAGGTTCATAGGTTCATACTAGGCTATCTGCCCTAGGGCATTTATAAGCCTAGCCAGAGTGTGTTTGGCTTTTGCCACCCATTTTAAATTAATTTTCCTATGCCCTTTTTCGAGGTTAGTATACTGTGCCTCTGTCTAACAGTGACACAGAAGTGATACCTGGGGTAAACCTACGATCTCCATCTACTCATCAAGATTCCTCTTGAAGAGAGTCAATGAGGGACTCTGCCTAACCTGGACTGGGATTTTATTCCAGAGTGAAGGGAGCCTCTGGGTTATGAATTTGTCCCTCCAGCATGTCCTATTTATTTCAGTGCTGAGGTTCAAGTCTCTCGAGCACGTAGCTCGATGGGATTTAGATTTCCTGAGGTGCAGCATGTCCATTAATTCCGGGTTGGACATGGCTTTATACGACAGGCACAGATCACCTCTGAGCAGGCGGTATGCCACTGAGTAGAGCTGGAGTTTCTTTAACCAGGCAGCATATGGCATCTGTTTGAGCCCTTTGATCCTCTAGGTGAGGTACTTTTGGGGTCTTTCCAGTTGCTGCAGGTGTCTGGTAAGGTACATCCCGAAAGGGGCATTGTACTCAATTATGAGCCTGATGAGGGATGAGTAAAGAGGCACGATGACCTCCCCTGATCTAGATGTGAATCCCTTCATGATTAGGTGGGCTATATAAAATGTTCTTCTAACCACTTTGGCCACGTGGTTGTCAAATGAGAGATTGCTATCAACTTGGGTCCCCAGGTCCCTAATTACTTCTTCTGTACTTAATGGATTACCACCTGTGTGGTAATTTGTAGACACTGTTTTTACCAAAGGGGATGACTATACACTTTTGGCATTTAGCTTGAGGCCATGGCTCTGGCACCAGTTGTCTGTTTCTATGAGGCCCTTTTGGAGGATGCTTGTGTCGGCTGGAGAGTCGATTATGGTGCCCAGTTGCAGTCATCTGCGAACTTGGTCAGCCACAGTCCTTCCGTGTTGGCCTGTACCTCACAGAAATATATACCAAACAAGAGTGGTCCCAGGACTGAGCCTTGTGGGACGCCACTTGTAACTGGTTTGGGAGTCTGACATGGCTCCAGCAATTCTAACCATGTGGGTTCTGTCCTTGAGCCAGTTTGCAACCCATCTAGTGACATAGGGGTTTATATTTAAGCTGGTGAGCTTATCTATAATGCCCGAGTGGGGTATTGTATTGAAGGCTTTTGCGAGGTCCAGGTAGGCTGTGTGGACCACCTTCCCCTCATCAATGGCCTTGGTGACTGTTTGAAAGAAATCGACCAGGTTTAAGAGGCAGGATCTGCCCTTAACAAAGCCAAACTGGGTAGGATCCAGTGTCTGTAGGTCCCCAATATCTTTATTTATGAGGTCCATGATGATCCTTTCCATAGCTTTGCAGACCAAGCTAGTCAGGCTTATGGGGCGATAGTTTCCAGGGTCTGTTGAGGCACCACCTTTGTGGAGAGGGACCACTGTTGCTGTACACCACTCTTTGGGTACATATCCTGTAGTAAGGCTGAGATTGAACAGTAGTTTTATGTTTTGGTTTAGCTCTTCATGGATTTCATGTAGGACGCAGCCCGGGACACCGTCTGGTCCCATTGATGCTGAGTTTTTTGCTTTGGAGAGGGCGGCTCTTACCTGAGCATTTGAGATGTCAGGGGGGCAGCACTCTGCTGGGATAGATATTTGCCCTTTTGGTGGGGGGGGTTGTGCTGAACCTGTCAGCTAGGATGTTGGCAATGTCTGTGGGTTTGGTGTATTTTTTGTCATTTTGGACTAATTCTGAGCATATCTGGGAATTCCCACCCAGGTTCCTAACATAACTAAAGAAAGCCTTGTGATTATCCTTAGTGTCCTGTGCAATTTTCTCTCGAAGCTGGCCTTAGACGATTTTATGAGTGCCCGTAGTTTTTTGCTAATACTGATCAGAGATGCCTTCCCTTTTTGGGATTTTGCTCTATCATGTAGTAGCTTCCTCCTTCTATTATATAGTTTGCTTATGACTGGGGTTCCCCAGACAGGACGTCTGCCTTTGGAGGATTGGGTCTTGGTTTTATTTGGGATTGCATGATCCATGCATTCCTGAAGGTGATCATAGAATGCGTTTATAAAGGATTCTGTGGTCTGGGCCGTATTTTCCACAGGCCCGGGGGCTTTGAAGGATTCCACCTTGGTTTTGAGGATATTATTATTTAAATAATATTTACTGGCTGGCGGCTGCATCTCTAAGCGAGTCCGACTGACTCGCACAGACCTGGAACTCGGACTGCGCATGCTTGGCGAGTTCCGGGTTTTTTTTTTTTAATTTAAATTAGTCTCTCGAAATCTAAATCTGAACTGCTGTAAAAGTAGTCCAGATTAAGGAAAGAAGAAGTCATCAGTGTAATGCCCAGAAGGCTATGCAGTTTAACCGCACAGTAAAATAGAAGGGGGTCAGACTGCTACATCCACAGTCATGTACGTGAAGTGGACAGCTGGATGGCTACTGATTGGTTTTCGCTCTCTTCCCGAAAAAGAGAGCAAGAAACAATCAGTACTACTACTAACACAGTGCTTTGGATGGTTACTTGCTATGGTGCTACCATTGGTTAAACAAAAACTTTTTTTTTTTGGCTTGCCTGCTTTGCCTTGCTTACGGAGTTCGAAAGACTTTGAGTTTGTAACTTACTCAATTAGACGGAGACGGAAAGTCACTCATTTTTTAACTTTAAATGATGTAGGGGAACAAAATGCTACAGTCACTAAATAATCCTCTTTTCAGATAAATTATTATAAAAACTGGTATGCCTACTTGCTTGTCCTAAATAATATTAGTTTATATACTGTTTTCAGTGTTTTGTGGTGGTTTTCAGTTAGTTATTTGTTTTCAAATCCACTAACATGGGCCTCTTAACAGCCAGATCATTTTCCAATGGAGTCTTTTACTGTTTTTGCCAGACTTTGCATGGTGTCACTGTCAAAATAGTACAGCACTTTTTTTTTATTTCATCTCTAGTCAACATATCGTTGCTGAAGCTGTTTTTTTTTTTTTTTTTTTTTTTTAACAAGCATCCTTATTAAATAAGTTCATCAACTAAGCAGACAGGAACTGAAAGCTTGACTGATGAATCCTACACTAAGGCACTGTATGAGCACATCCACTCATGCATGAATCGTGCCATCCCAAATAGAACCAAGATGCTCTCCTCCAAAAAAAGGAAGCCAGTCTGGTGGTCCCCTACCTTAAACAAACTTTACAACAAAAGGAAGAAACTGTTGCAGAAAACAGGAAAATCCCAGGATGCAAAAACTCCCTTACCCGTCTCAGTAAGAAGCTGAGATCCCTCATAAAATCATTCAAAGCTAGTTATGAAAATAAAAT